>NW_027685253.1:0-368 GCF_054177405.1 Leptonychotes weddellii | reverse complement strand
TTCATGAAAAGGAACTCTATTCTGCTTTGGGATGACTATACTTGAGAGAAATATTTTCTTACACTGAGATGAAATTAAACTTCAATGAATTTTTTTTTAAACTTCAATGAATACTAATTCTGACTAGTTTGTTGAGTATAAATCATTTTATTTTCATTTCATCATTTAACTATGTTTCTATGTAACTTTACGTCCCTGCATTCTGCATCTCACTATATTAATATACAATTGGAAAACATATTTAATAAGTAAAGACAAAAATAAATTACCATAGAATAAGAACTGCTTTTAATGTGGTCCAGATATTAGCTACAGGGTAATCTTTTCAAGCTTCTAGTGAAATACTTTTGAAATTAAACTTACAATAA
>NW_027685252.1:0-368 GCF_054177405.1 Leptonychotes weddellii | reverse complement strand
CCTGGGTGGCTCAGATGGTTAAGCGTCTGCCTTCGGCTCGGGTTATGATCTCAGGGTCCTGGGATCAAGTCCCGCATCAGGCTCCCTGCTCCTTGGGAGCCTGCTTCTCCCTCTGCATTTCTCTCTCGCTCTGTCTCTCATGAATAAAAAAAAAAAAAAAAAAAAAAAATCAAATGTCTTATTCTGTCCATCTGATAGATTTCTGTAACTTGCCTTTATAGGGGAACAAAAAGCCATTTTTTACACTTGTACTAACAAGTCAGGGCAACAGCTAGTGCCTTCCTCTGTATTCTGGACTAAAATTCATTAAAAACAATGCTGCTGGGGGGTGGGAGGATGGGTTAGCCTGGTGGTGGGTATTGAGGAGG
>NW_027685251.1:0-368 GCF_054177405.1 Leptonychotes weddellii | reverse complement strand
TTATTCCTAGGTATCTTATGGTTTTTGGTGCAGTTGTAAATGGGATCGATTCCTTAATTTCTCTTTCTTCTGCCTCACTGTTAGTGTATAGAAATGCCACTGATTTCTGTGCATTCATTTTAAATCCTGCCACATTGCTGAATTCCTTTATGAGTTCTAGCAATTTTGGGGTGGAATCTTTTGGGTTTTCCACATAGAGGATCCTGTTATTTGTGAAGAGTGAGAGTTTGACTTCTCCGTTCCCAATTTGGATGCCTTTTATTTCTTTTCATTGTCTGATTGCTGTTGCTAGGACTTCTAGTACTGTGTTGAACAGCAGTGGTGATAGTGGGCATCCCTGTCATGTTCCTTAGGGGAAAAGCTCTCAG
>NW_027685250.1:0-368 GCF_054177405.1 Leptonychotes weddellii | reverse complement strand
TGTGTGTGTCTGTGTGTCTGTGTGTGTTCGTGTCTGTGTGTGTGTGTCTGTGTGTCTGTGTGTGTGTCTCTGTGTGTCTGTGTGTGTCTGTGTGTGTGTCTTTGTCTGTGTGTCTGTATCTGTGTGTGTGTATGTCTGTGTGTGTCTGGGTTAGGGAACTCTGCATACGCTCCAGAGCAGAATCCTAGGCTGTTTGGGGCTCAGAAGTGAGGGGAGAAAGCCACACGGGCCCTTAGTGTCAGAAAGATGGAGTACTCTGGTGACAGTGACTCTGTCTGCCCCCCCCACCCCCGGGGGCCAGGGGCCAGATCTGGAAGGACAGTTACATGCCGTGCTCTGAGGGGCATGATTCAACGCTGATGAGCAGC
>NW_027685249.1:0-368 GCF_054177405.1 Leptonychotes weddellii | reverse complement strand
ATCTACATTCAAGGAACTTTGGAAGTATTTTTATAAACTTTAATTTTTTTAAATATAAAACATATTGCTTTTTCATATGCAAAAAGATAAAGTAAAAGTAATTCTTAAAAACCAGACATATGGTGTGCCTGGGTGGCTCAGTTGACTGAGCATATCTGCCTTTTGCTCAGGTCGTGATCCCAGGGTTCTGGGGTCGAGCTGCATCAAGCCCAGCATGGACCTCAGCATCAGGCTCCCGGCTCAGTAGGGAGCCTGCTCCTCCCTCTCCCTCTGCTGCTCCCCTGCCTGTGCTCTCTCACTCTCTCTCTCTGTCAAATAAATAAAAAAACTTAAAAATAAACAAAACACAGACATATATATATATTTTT
>NW_027685248.1:0-368 GCF_054177405.1 Leptonychotes weddellii | reverse complement strand
CATTCTTTGACATCACCGTTACCCTATCTTCATGGCTAGGGTTGGGGTGTTACAGAACCTGGACTGGATCGCTTGATGGAAGAACCAAGCGGCACCCGGAGATCTTGAAGGATAGGAGGTTTATTTAATGTTGGTGGGCTCAGAGGAGAGTGGTCTGAGCCCTGAGCACAAACGGGGCAATTTATACACTTCTACTTCCGCATACTTGGCATTTTTGGCACGTGCATGAAGCAAGCAGGGAGAAGAACCCGGATTGGTGCACGTGGGAAGCAGAGCAGGAAGAAGAACCTGGAAGAGCCCCGGGGCAAAGACTGGGACTCTCTCACTGGCTTAGTCGGCCATCTTAGGACACAGATTTTCCCCATTAT
>NW_027685247.1:0-368 GCF_054177405.1 Leptonychotes weddellii | reverse complement strand
GAGGTACAAAGCGGGGAGCCATGATTCCGCGGGCAGATATCGGAGGATAAATAGCAGCGGGAGGGTGCCTGGCCATGGGGACCCTACACCGCCGGTGAGCGACAGCCTCGTGTGCTGGGGACGGGGCACAGACTGGCAGAACTGTGGTGGTGGGAAAGGACTTTAGGGTAGCCCCTGGGGCGGAAACCCGGAGCCCGGGGTCACGCCTGCAAACTGCAGCCCTGGGGACAGAAACCCAGAGTGGCGGGGTCGCGCGTGCAAACTGGGAGCAGCTGGCAGTTTTAGAAGCACAAAGGGCAGAGATGTGCCCCGACCTGGAGGCAGGACTGGGAGCGCTGCAGAGGGGCACACAACCCAGGCCACTGCAG
>NW_027685246.1:0-368 GCF_054177405.1 Leptonychotes weddellii | reverse complement strand
TGTGTGTGTGTGTGTGTGTGTATTTAATTTTACTTAATAATTATATTGTAGTCATCTTGCCCAGCCATGAAGTGATCTTTGAAAACATGATTTCTGAAATTATAGATATGCTATTATTGCTAGAAATTTAGATTTTTCCTCTATAATAAATAGTGCTGCAATGACATCTTTTTTTTGTGTCATTTTCCTAAGATAACTCCTCAAAGGGTAATTGAGTCAAATGCTAAATATTTCAGGATTTTCATACAAATGGGAAAACTGCCCTCCAAAAATAATATATCAATGTACACAACCACCAACTATAATAAGGGGTACCAAATTCCTTGTAAAAGTGTTTTGCTTTATCTAGTTTCGGTAAATTATTTTTC
>NW_027685245.1:0-368 GCF_054177405.1 Leptonychotes weddellii | reverse complement strand
TATGAGTGGGTACATGGATAAGATAGGACAGTGGGGACTAGGTATTTACCCAAAGACTACAAAAATACTAATTCACAGGGATACATGCACCCTGGTGTTTACAGCAGCATTATCTACAATAGCCAAATTATGGAAACAGCCCAGTGTCCACCAACTGATGAATGGATAAAGAATACACATATATACATTCACACACAGAATTGAAAATTATTCAGCCATAAAAAAGAAGGAAATCTTGCCATTTGCAACAACGTGGATGAGCTGGAAAGTATCATGCTAAGTGAAATAAGTCAGTCAGAGAAAGACAAATACCATATGATTTCACTCATATGTGGAATTTAAGAAACAAAACAAATGAGCAAAGGGGG
>NW_027685244.1:0-368 GCF_054177405.1 Leptonychotes weddellii | reverse complement strand
CCCAGGACGCTGCAGTTTATAGCAGCAGGGACAGAAAAGGAGACGGTGTGGCCTGGAGAGCTCACTGAAGAACAGACTGAGGTCTCTCTGCTCTGAGGCAGAGGGTTGGAAACGGTCTCTTCTGCTCTGACTCGTGGAAGAGACACGGAATGCCACCAGAGAAAGGCGCCAGAGAACAAAAGCCCCCAAAACTGATTCCCACTGAGCCCATCCCCTGCCACAGGGGCGCAGGGCAACTCCGCCCAAACAGGGTTGCCTGAGTAACAGCGCCGCAGGCCCCTCCCGCAGAAGACAGGCTGGGAAAACAAGAGGCCAGCAACCCTAAGGTCCCAAGAAAACAGGTGCATCTTGCTTGGGTTCTGGTCAAT
>NW_027685243.1:0-7199 GCF_054177405.1 Leptonychotes weddellii | reverse complement strand
TATATATATATATATATGAGCCAGAGCCTTAGAGTTGAACCATTTTTGTTAATAATTAAGTTTAAAGAAATTCTCCTCTCTTGTTTCACGAAGTATGTTTAGAACACAAAATGAGCTTCATAATTTCAGGAAATATTATATATTCTGTCTCTCTAGTTTATGTTTGAGATGCAAATTTAAATGATTCATTTCTGATGCTTGAAACAAAAGCAAGTAAATTATCTAATACAAGGACTAAAAACATAGCATATGCAGTTATATTTAAGGTACAGATTTTAGCACTACTTATATTTAGTACCCCATCCCTTATTTTGTATATTCATGAGGAACAAAAAAGTTTACATTGTTTTTTTACAAACTCTACCATGCCAATAAATGTTGAGGACACTCACCTAAATATGGCTTTTAATAAAGTACATCTTTCCTAAACTGGAATATAGGATTTCTGTGTGAGATATCCATGAACTCAATTTAACTTACTAATAAACTATATTTTATTTGCAAATGAAAATGCATTAAACATGACATTGGGCAATGGGGTATTTGTAGTAATTACAGTTCAGTAAATCTATTTTAACATCATTTCACAATTAAACAAACAAAAAAATCCTTACCAAAATTCCCAACAAATTTTCCTACCTCTGCCCCCATAACATACAGATCTAGAAAATAAACAGGTCAACATAAAAAATCTGTCTTAAGCATTGTTATTTGCCTTCTGTGAGCATTAAAGACTATTTGTCAGGTAAATGCTCTATTTTTAATCTCCAGTCTCAAATAAAAGCTGTCTATATCCCTTCAACTACATGTCATGTAGCTCTGTGTGCAGTGTGGCCACTTATGTATAGGAGGTACAAAGTAGACATTAAAGAGCCCCTGAAAGAAAAAAATAAATAAATTTAAAAAAAAAAAGAGCCCCTGAAAGAAAGGAGCTATTTTTCTACCTTTTCACATAATCATACATCCTGGCTAAAAATCTTTGCCTTTCTTTAGCAGACGAAATCAGGAAAAGAGTGAGCCCAAGAATGCTTTCATCTTCTTTGTGTATACCTCCTCATGGATACTTCCTTTGCCCCAGATCAGAAAAGTGTCACATGTAAAAAACATTAAATTTTACCTCAAGCAAATTTCATGGCAGAATATAATATATCAAATATTGTTAACAAATACATTTGGATTTTCAATGTTTTAAGGTTCTTTGGAATAAACAAAATCACAAGGAAGAAACATCATCATATTTGTGTTGCATAGAAACTGTATAGAGGAATACACACACACACAGACACACACATACAAACTGAAAATAACATTCACCTTTGGACTGCAGAAATGGAATACAAAGGTTTATATATCCTTGGGAAATACTTGAAATTTTTATTATACACAATATTACTTTCAAAAATGAAACATTTTTAAAAACACAGTCAAATAAATGAAATACAAGTAAAATGAATAAAGCAAAAGGTAATCTGTATGATGATATTATAACCATATTTGTAAAGGTTACTGAATTTTCAAATTGTCAGTTGACAGACAAGTTTTTAAATCCCCATGTTCCATTTTAAGTGATAATTTCATTCTGTTATTTTGATATTTGCTTATGTTTAACAAGCCAAACATACTGACCAGGTGGCATCCAAATTAACATGTGGTTATGTATAAAAAAATCATATGAGATATCATACAGGTCTTGCTTAAACTTTAATAAAATGATAAAATGACAAATGAACATGATGAGAAACCTAAACTATTACATGTGTTATTGTAATTTGCAATATGTTTACTGTAGTTCCAGAGGAACTAATTATACTTCCATGAGGTTTAGCTTCATTTCACTTTGTCGGGTTTTGAAAGGCCAACAAATGTCAAGCTTTTGGGACTTGTTACATTTTGTCTTTCAAAATGAAATATAATTAGAAATTATTTTGGACTTAAAAATGCAACAAACATCAAACTTTTAGGACATATAGTTTTGTCCTTAAACTTTTTAGTAAAAAATTATTTTGTATCTTGGGAGGGAATCACCAATACATTTTTAAAATAATGACCTGTATTATCAAACTCCGAAAACATCTTTCCTCACTCATAATATTAAAACCATGAAAATATTTTCACTACAATGAATATTGTATTTTACATATTACTTCTAAATATTGGGAGATTTTGTGCCTGATGATAAATGTTTATTTTGTAATTGGAAAACAGTAGAGTTATCACCCTGAGAGCCCCTCTGGGCAGGACACTACATGAAGTCTCTCCTCAAAAGTCCTGGAACAAAGAATTTCTTAAACAAATCTACCAACAACTGCAACCAACCCCAAATACTGTGGCTGCACCATAGTTTAAAAGAATTTATTAAGTGAAACTCACCTAATTTACTAAATATTCAATTCTGAATATAGCTAACCTATTGTCTATTGGATTGTATTTTAAATGCTATAACAGAGTGCCAAAATTAGAAGAAACCTCATAGCAACACCTTTTGTTAAAGTCAAAAACATTTCCAATTTTTCTGATAGTAAACTCAGCTTGTTCCTGAATTGTTCAGACTTGATAAATTTCAATTTCGACATCTCACTGGTGATAATAATGACAAGTGATGGAAAGGCAAAGATTGAGCAAGGCTCCTTTGAAGGATCTTCCCCTCATAGTGTTTGTATTTTCTAGCCAAATGTAAAAATGGCAAGCTCCTCCAAATAATGATACTTTCACTCACTTTTCCCTAATGTTCTAGAAGTTAGAGCCTACTGATGGTTAAGGTAAGTGCCTTTCCAGAAATATCTGGCCATTATCTAAGTTCTAGATGTGAGAGACGGAGTGAGGGAAGCAGCACGTATTACATGTGCCAAAGTTATCACAGATCTTTCCAGATGTTTTCTCTGAGTGCAAAACCCATTCTCTCAAAATTCCTGGAGATCATATAATCTCTCTGAATTTTGAAATGAGAGATTTTCCACAATACTCAGATTTTTAAAAAAATATTGCATGAAATTCTTTTTATTTCCCTGTACAGTATGTAAAACTGGTAGCTTACAATAAGAAATATTTCTCACAATAAAGTAATCCCTATCTTCTTTATAGACATTAATTTTGCATTACTTCAAGATATGTTAGAAAATGAAAAGATGCAAGATCATCAGTATGTTGATGGGTTAAATGA
The DNA here is from genome assembly GCF_054177405.1 of Leptonychotes weddellii. Lineage (NCBI taxonomy): Eukaryota > Metazoa > Chordata > Mammalia > Carnivora > Phocidae > Leptonychotes > Leptonychotes weddellii. The sequence goes on along the minus strand of NW_027685243.1, from coordinate 4,039 downwards.
GCTAATTTGTTTTAGAGCAGTGATTTCTGTGCCAGGAGTGTGACCACAGGTTAAATAAAAGTGCCTGACTGCCTTTTCCTGAGAAATTCCCCATTCAGGGCTCAAGAGCAGTAAATTGCTTAGCGGTTCTCTGGGGAATCAGCTGGCATTCCCGGGTCTCTGCAAACTGGACAGCAGGTTCCTTTCACCAATTCAAGACTGGGACATGGAGCCGTAGGACAAGTCTTCACCATACAGGTGACCTGGCCACTCTGAAAGGCAACATTCAAAGATTATTCCCATGTTTCTTACAGTGGAATTACCTTTTTAAAAGTTTCTTATAATATGTAATCTGATTGGCTGACTATCTCAATATAATAAAAATTACCCATGGTATGAGCTAATTTATACATGTAGTTCTATCAATGCTTTATTTCTACATTTGCATCACGTAAAAGCAAGGCTGGAAGTACTGGCCTATAAAATGTTACCTCCCAAACCGGAGGGCCGGAGGTGTGGAGAGAGGCAGGAGTGATTGGTATCAGCTCTGTCCAAAAAACAAACTAAATAAAGACTGAGCTTTTTTCTTTTGGTGGGTACCATGATAACATTTTTTAATATTTACCAAATGCTTTCAGGCAACTTTTGTAGTGAGCCTGACTGGAGAATAAGGAGATGAATTCAAGCCCCATTTCTGCCTCTATTTGTGTAATCTTTGGCAAAGCTCATTAAACATCCTGAGTGTCAGCTCTCTCAGTTATTAGTGAAAATGTGAAAAGCCCCATGGTATTTGGCAAGTGTTCATGAGATAGTGGCATATTTATATCAATAATCAGAAACCTCAAAATCTCACATCAATATCTTGACCTTAAAAAATATGCCTAGAATCTATTCACAAAAAGAACATTTTTCTCTCTTGAATTTTTCAGGTTTGTCTCAACTGGCAGGCCAGCAGAAGTAAAACAGGAGGATGAAGGTGGAAAAACTTCTAGCAACACATACCTTACACATACAGCTAATGCAGTCTTCTTTCATCCAGTGTTCATTGTCTTTTCTTCGAATCCCTTTATCATCTGTGCATCCCGCCTGCCTGAGGCGTGCCTCCAGCTTGTTTATCTAAAAAAGGAGGTGAAGGAAAGGAATGTGGGAATTGAAATAGTACCAACAAAGCAGATAACTAACATAGTTTGATGAAATGCTCTATTCTGTAAGCACACACCTAGAGGGCAAAAGAAACTTCAAAGCCAACATAATTTTTCTTAACTTTTTTTTACCCAAAACTTAATGAATCCAAGTCATCCAGTGTCTAATCTAATAAATAGTTCCCTATATGTGACAAAATATTGAATATGGATCTAATATCTGAAACAGGTAAGTTTTAAAAGAATGGAATTAAAATCAAATGAGTAGAGTTATATATTTTTAAAAATCTTAATAGATATTAACATTAATTCAACAAACCTATATTTTACTTAATCTTTGTACTTAGGTTTTCATAAACAGCATTCCCTAAACAAATGTTTATTAGACTTCAAAGATAAAGCAAGCAATCCAAGGTCTCAAGGAGCTTAAAACTTAGTGGAATGACAGATCAATAAATCACAGTGTTAAGCCAATTAGATAATGACGGTATATCAGAAGCAGAAGGAGAGCAGAAGACAAGTTTCTCTTGGTTCTGCCTCAGGAAGTAAGGGAGGCCTCACATGGGAAAAAGCATTTGAACTGTAAGTAGACATAACAAAATCATTCAGAAGAACAAGCAGGGGAAAAGGCATTTCAGACAAAAGGGAAAAAGTTTGGCCAAAGCATGGGCACCACAAACAGGTCAATATCTCAGGGACATAAACTGCTGTGGAGGGTAAAAGGCACAGGGGGAGTGTTGGTGGGAATCAAGGCAGTAAAGAAAATTAGGACCTTAACAGTCTTATAAATTCATTTAGATATTATAGTCTCTAGACAATGGCGAAAAAATTGCAGTGATCACATAATGACAATATGAAGACAGACTAGTGAAAGCAGAGAAACTTCAAGAAGATCCACATGGGCTCAGCTGAGAAAGGAAGAAGTGAGAGTCAGGAAGAGCCATTGAGCAGGTAGAGGTGTTTGGTTGGATTGAGGGTAGGGGAGAAAGAAGAATGCAAGATGACTGCAAAGTTCCAGGTTTCATAAGGTGCATGAAGGATGGTGACGTTCAGTAAGATACTTTCTAGAGAATGCATTATAAAAGAGTAATGATCCATAGAGAAATTAAAGATACTGAATTGAGAGGAATTTTAGAAAGGATGAAAATATGCAGTTTTACAAAAGAAAAGGCTAAGTCCAAGAGCACTGAATGACTTATGAAAGTTGCAGCTGCAATGCTATGGGCTGAACCATATCCCCTGAAAGTCATATGTTGAGGCTCCAACCCCCAATACCTCAGAATGTGACTGTGTTTGGAGATGAAGTCCTTAAAGAAGTAATTAACTTAAAATGTGGTCATAGAGATGGGACCTAATCCAGTGTGACTGTGTCCTTATGAGAAGTGGAGATTGGAGACCAGACACAGTGGGAAGTCTGTGTGAAGATATGAACCAAGGAGAGAGACCTCAGGAGAAACCAACCCTGTCAACACCTTGATCCAGGAATTCCAGCTTCCAGAACTGTGAGAAATTAATTTCTGTTGTAAAGCCACCTAGCCTGTGGTATTTGTTATAGCTATGCTAGCAAATGAATTTATGCATCATTAGGACTAGATCGCATATTTTCAAAAGAAATTTCTAATGTATATCTAAGAATCATTATGCTTTTATCCTCTAGTGAATGTTCCTTTCAGATTCTCTGAACTCTGTTATTTGGTTGGAAATGATAAAATAATTTCAAATACTTGACCATGATTACTTGTATGTGACAGAAATTACTGTGCCCAAGAAAATTTTGGAGACAAACAATAGACCAGACTGGATGCCTTAAAGACCATAAAAGCAATGATTTATTTTTAAATGGTTACTGAGCACCTGCTCTTTGTCACCTAGTCCTAGGGGAGACTACAATGATAAATACTCCTGGGTTTCTATTCTTAAGGGGTCTGCAATGTGGTAGGGAAGAGTGAATTTCTGCAAAAAATAAATATGATACAAGTCCAAATGTTGTGTGCTAAAAGAGTATATACACAATGAGATGGGATTTCAAGGAAAAACGGTTATTTTTTTATTTTTTATTATGTTAATCACCATACATTACATCATTAGTTTTTGATGTAGTGTTCCATGATTCATTGTTTGCGTATAACACCCAGTGCTCCATTCAGTACATGCCCTCTTTAACACAGATTATTTTTAGAAAAATGAAGCAGAAAATGGAATAATCAGGGAAGAATTTACAATTTAAATAGAACTTGTGTTAGGCCTTGAATAAAGATAGCATTTGGTCATGGTAGTATTTGTAGTACATTTCAGCTGGAGGGAAAATGTGTGAAGGAAGCTAAAAAGAGGGAAGGGTGAACAGTGAGTATGTAAGTTGGGCAAAAACAAGGGGCACCTGGGTGGCTTAGTCGGTTAAGAGTCTGCCTTCAGCTTAGGTCATGATCCCAGGGTCCTGGGATTGAGCCCCGCTTTGGGCTTCCTGCTCAGCAGGGAGCTTGTTTCTCCCTCTCCAGCTCCCCCTGCTTGTGCTTTCTCTCTCTGTGACAAAATAAATAAAATCTTTAAAAAAAAGAACATGAAACATGTGAAAAGGTTATTTGGAAATTAGATAAAAAGATGGGCTAGATAAGATACCTAGGAATAAATCTAACCAAAGAGGAAAAGGATCTGTACTCAGAAAACTATAGAATACTCATGAAAGAAATTGAGGAAGAGACAAAGAAATAGAAAATGTTCCATGAAAGAATAAACATTGTTAAAATGTCTATGCTACCCAGAGCAATCTATACCTTCAATGCCATCCTGATCAAAATTCCAATGACATTTTTCAAAGTGCTGGAACAAATAATCCTAAAATTTGTATGGAACCAGAAAAGACCCTGAATTGCAAAGGAAATGTTGAAAAAGAAAAACAAAGCTGGGGGCATCACGTTGCC
>NW_027685242.1:0-368 GCF_054177405.1 Leptonychotes weddellii | reverse complement strand
CTTAATATAATTCAAATTCTTTAGCATTTATCATATCTTATTTTTGCAAAGACTATTTAATAAAGCTATTGTGATAAAAAACTACCGCCACTATGTGTACACAATGGCGGTAGTTTATCAGATTATCAAGATATTTTTTAAGGGCTTATTGCGGTTACTGTTGTACTTTAGCCTTCAACAGAACTGATTTGAGCCAAATAAGAAAAAGATATTACTTAGCTTGATCAACCATATAGTCGACAGCAGCATGAACTTGCTCTACAGTCACTCCGTCCACCGCTTGAGGAGGCATGGCTTTATAGCCTTCGGCTGAATGCTTATGTAAAGTATCTATGCCTTTTTCAATTCGTGGTGCCCATGCCTTAGTG
>NW_027685241.1:0-368 GCF_054177405.1 Leptonychotes weddellii | reverse complement strand
TTTTCTCTGGGTATATACTAAGTAGAATTGCTAGATCATCTGGTAGTTCTGTTTTCAGTTTTTTGAGGAACGCTCCTACTGTTTTTCTGTAATGGCTCAACCAATTTATATTCCCACTAACAGAATACAGTTTTGCCTCTTCTCCACACCCTTGCCAACACTTGTTTTCTCTCTCTCTTTCTTTCTTTTTTTTTTTTTGATGACAACCTTTCTAATAGGTGTGAGGTAATATTTCATTATTGTTTCAATTTGCATTTCCTTGATTATCAGTGAAATTGAGTATTTTTTTTCATATACCTATTGGCCATTTGTATATACTCTTTTAAGAAATGTACTTTGCCCATTTTAAAATCAAGGGTTTTTTTTTT
>NW_027685240.1:0-368 GCF_054177405.1 Leptonychotes weddellii | reverse complement strand
CTTTTTTTTTTTTTTAAGATTTTATTTATTTATTTGAGAGAGAGAGAATGAGAGACAGAGAGCACGAGAGGGAAGAGGGCAGAGGGAGAAGCAGACCCCCTGCTGAGCAGGGAGCCCGATGTGGGACTCGATCCCGGGACTCCAGGATCATGACCTGAGCCGAAGGCAGTCGCTTAACCAACTGAGCCACCCAGGCGCCCGGGCTTCTTATGAATAACTAAAGAAAACTCCTTTTCTCTCAGTGGTTTTTTGGAGTTCTACACTACCAACAGGGGACAAAACCCAGATTTATTACACAGTTTTATATTTTGCCTCTGGTTTTGTAAGGTTTTTGTTATGAGGAGCAAAAGTGATAGATCCAATGAGGG
>NW_027685239.1:0-368 GCF_054177405.1 Leptonychotes weddellii | reverse complement strand
TTTTTTAAAAACCCATACATTAAGGTATATTCTTTGTGCTGTAAAGTTCAATGGGATTTGAAAAATGTGTTGTATCTGGCATTACAGTATCATACACAATAGTTTGAATGCCCTTAATGGTATCTGCTGTGCTTTTCCTATTCAACCCTCCCCCTGCTATAACATTAACTGCATATACTAGGAAAAAAAGAAGGAAAGATCTCAAATCAATACCCTCCGCCTCCACCTCAGGAAACTAGAGAACCACAGGTAACATGAGCCTAAAGAAAACAAAAGGAAAGAAATGATAACAAACAAAGAGCAGAAAATGTCAATGAAATTGAAAACAGAAAAACCTTAAAGAAAATCAATAAAACCAAACAGTGGTT
>NW_027685238.1:0-368 GCF_054177405.1 Leptonychotes weddellii | reverse complement strand
GTTAAGAAAAAAAAAAAGAAGAAGATAGCAGGAGGGGAAGAATGAAGGGGGGAAATCGGAGGGGGAGACGAGCCATGAGAGACGATGGACTCTGAAAAACAAACTGAGGGTTCTAGAGGGGAGGGGGGTGGGAGGATGGGTTAGCCTGGTGATGGGTATTAAAGAGGGCACGTTCTTCATGGAGCACTGGGTGTTATGCACAATGAATCATGGAACACTACATCTAAAACGAATGATGTAATGCATGGTTATTAACATAACAATAAAAAAATTTAAAAAAAAGTAGTAGAGGTGATTACAGAACTTCAACTTGAATAAAATTAAGCAATGAGATTTAAAAAAAAAAAAAAGAATGCTCAGCCTCTCCC
>NW_027685237.1:0-368 GCF_054177405.1 Leptonychotes weddellii | reverse complement strand
TGGTCAAGTAACTAAACCTCCTTTTCTGTCTGGGATCCTTTCTCTCCCTCACCTTTTGTATCCTTTCCCTACCATATCGTCCCAGCCTTATTCCATGTAATCTTCCACATTCATTTGATGGTGAGGCTTTCCCAGCTAAGATTAAGTGATTGTTTTTGTATACCACTTTCAAAGATTTTAGATTAAAAATCCTTTTTTTTCTGGGGAAAAAAACCCTGAAAAATGGTGCTTTCTATTGTGACGCTGGTATTTATTTATATATTAGTTGACTTGGGTTTTCTAAATCTCATAGTAATCCTGAAGTACCTGATTGACTTTATCTTATTTTCTGGCCAGAATCTACCTCCTTCTCACCACCCTCTCCCCCC
>NW_027685236.1:0-368 GCF_054177405.1 Leptonychotes weddellii | reverse complement strand
GCACAGGACAGTCCCCCACAACAAAGGATGACCTGGCCCCCAGCTCTCTGTGGTGACAGACGGAGAAACCCCACCCCGAGGCCAAGCCCCCAGCCAGCTGAGCGGCCCCGGCACGCGGAAGACGTCGTGGTCTAACTGGCCAGAGTAACTCGTGTGCGCCACCCCCCCCAAAACGCTCTTTGGGGATCTATTGCTCTGAGATTGCATACCGCGCTGTGACCCATGTGCGGGCCGTAAAGGACTGTTATGATCTCACCTTATCAGTTTAAGAGAGTATGCTAACACGGGGCTGATTTAATTACGGGGGAATCAACCATTGGGGGGAGTTCGTGCTGCAGGCCAGGCGAGCTGCGCTGTGGGGCCGCGGG
>NW_027685235.1:0-368 GCF_054177405.1 Leptonychotes weddellii | reverse complement strand
GTTATGGTGTTGCTGTTTCAGTCCAATCAGCCAGCTCCAGCCACACCACTGTGGCCATTGAAACTGATCTGTGTCATGCATTAGGCTTTCTGGGCCATTCACACTATGATAGGTATGCAACCGTTCATCACAAAAGCAACTAAACAGTAGGCTGATAGTCAAAACTTAATGAAGGACTTTCAATGTCCTGTACTATTTATAAGCATCTACTATTTACCGGGTTTTTTAAGTGGTGGGACAGCCTTGGCAAAAATCGACTCGAAAATATTTTTGTCTACCTCTCTTATCACATCCTGGGCCACACACAGTAGTAAGGAAATTTGGCTATTGAGTATCTCTGTCCTCAGAAAGGCATCATCAGCTCTCAG
>NW_027685234.1:0-368 GCF_054177405.1 Leptonychotes weddellii | reverse complement strand
TTTTTTTTTTTTTAAAGATTTTATTTATTTATTTGAGAGAGAGAGAATGAGAGAGAGCACATGAGAGGGGGGAGGGTCAGAAGGAGAAGCAGACTCCCCGCCGAGCAGGGAGCCCGATGCGGGACTCGATCCAGGGACTCCAGGATCATGACCTGAGCCGAAGGCAGTCGCTTAACCAACTGAGCCACCCAGGCGCCCTATCCACCCTATTCTTAATGTAAAGTTACCACAGTTATAATTTAATATTAATATGATTATCTTTACCACAATCCCAGCACTATCTTTGACTTTAAGGCTCCAAAGGCAGGTAAAGACTATGTGTCTTGTTTAACCATTAGTCCTTGCTATAATAACTGGCTTATAATAGG
>NW_027685233.1:0-368 GCF_054177405.1 Leptonychotes weddellii | reverse complement strand
TTTTTTTTTTTAACTTTGATACTTTATAAAGGACACAGGTTATGTAAAAACATTCATCTAATAACTCATGAAAATGTTCAAATGTGAAGGATTAAAAAAACAGACAAGCAGGATTGAACTGTTCTCACTAAAATTACAGAAGTATAATTTAGTTACATGAATTTCTTTCTTTTTTTTTTTTAAAGATTTTATTCATTCACTTGAGACACAGAGATACAGAGACAGAGAGCATGAGCAGGTGGAGAGGCAGAGGGAGAGGGAGAAGCAGGCTCCCCGCTGAGCCAGGAGCCTGATGTGGGGCTCGATCCCAGGACCCTGGGATCATGACCCGAGCTGAAGGCAGACGCTTAACCATCTGAGCCACCCAG
>NW_027685232.1:0-7199 GCF_054177405.1 Leptonychotes weddellii | reverse complement strand
AGTGTCTATCACCCAGTCACCCCATCCCTCCCACCCCACCCCCCACTCCAGTATCCTCATAAAAATTAAACCTAGTGCTTTGAAGACCTTTGTTGCTTTAAAATAAAGGGTGATTATTTGCTTAACAATTAGCAGATGATTGAACTATATAAATCAAATGTAAAAAAATAAAACTATAGAGATTGAATTATACAGACCAGCATGCTAGAGTAATCAAATAAACTGGATAAATGTCAACTTTCTCCTTCATTTTGTTCCTTTATCTGGTGCTGCATTCTGCACTATTATCACATAATAAGTAGGAACAGATTATAGCACATTCTAGTTTGAAGAAAAGTAAATACATGAATGATGTACTTGATACATAAAAAGATAGAATATATAAATTTTACAATAGAAGTAAATTATTAGTAGAAAAGTTTGCATAGGCTTTAGAAGGATTGTGAATGTTTTAAATGTGGGACACTTCAGAATACATTACAATATTAGTGTTGAGGCTTTAGATGAAGAACATTCTCTTTGGATTATAAATTGGGCTATAACTGGGTTGGGAAAGCAACGTAATGAGCTGGACAGAGAAAAGTCTGACTTAAAAGCTCAAGAAGACAGGTTGGAACAAAATGAGGACACCTAAAGAAGAGAGAAGCCATTAATGTATTCAATCTACTACAAATAGGTAGATGAGTAGACAGATGGAAAAACAAGGATTCATACTCCCTGTGACTGTATCAATAATTAATGCTTCAGTCATAATAGCCACTGTTTGATTAATCATTTCTGTTAGATCAAAATGTTTTATTCCTATCCAAATAGGGAGAATAAACTTTTCCATGCAAATCTCTAATATAGATACATAAGGCATCATTTTTATTCCAACCAAATGTGTCAAGCTATTTTTTACTTTTTAAGTTTGTTGTTGTGAATTTTTAATGAAACAGGCTTTGTTTAAATTTACCTAACATTTTTCAGTGCTGGCATTACCCATCATAATATAAGGGATACAGAACAACAAAAAAGAAGTTACATATTTTTTTTTGTTTGAGCTCTAATAATTCTTTTTTTTTTAAAGATTTTATTTATTTATTTGAGAGAGAGAATGAGATAGAGAGCATGAGAGGGAGGAGGGTCAGAGGGAGAAGCAGACTCCCCACTGAGCAGGGAGCCCGATGTGGGACTCGATCCTGGGACTCCAGGATCGTGACCTGAGCCGAAGGCAGTCGCTTAACCAACTGAGCCACCCAGGCGTCCGAGCTCTAATAATTCTTAATCATTGAATTAGAATCAGTGTGGATAGGTTGACCTTTTGAAACATACATTCTTCAAAGATTTATTAGTTGTTGTGGTTATAGAGACAAAGCACATATAAACATGTGCCAAAGTCCTGCAAACAGATAATACAAGATATTCCAGCCTAAATCCTAATATATTTGCCTTCTTCCCTTCCATCTTTCCTTCCTCGTTTCCCTTCTTCATGTCTTTCTTCTTCTGTGCCTCCTCCTCCCCACTCTTCTTGCTTTCACAAACATCTAGTGAATAAAGTTGAATAACATAGCTCTTTCAATAAAATGTTTACAGTCAGTTGAGGTTATAGAAATATATTAATATGTATACAAAGAATAATGACAACACAGAAGAGATGCTGGTTATTAACTGAGTCTGGGGGAGGCTGCAAAAACAAGTGATATGAGATGAACATTAAAGGATAGCAAGATGTCACCAGGAGGATGAAGGATAGATTTTAGGTAGAAGGAACAATTCTTACCAAGTCTTCTCAGGGAACAGAGTGCTGTCCTTCCACAATTGCCATGTAACCAAAGTGGTCACAGTTGGGTTAAACCTTGTTCATTCAAGATAGAATATACCTTGGGTATTCTTTTTCTTCTAGTAGGCTTATTGGCTTTCTGGACTGCTCTTCTCAGGAAATGAAGCTTGAGAAGAAGTAAACAAGAGAAAGGAGATTGATTATTGTCTGTAGTTAAGTGAGAATCAATCTAAGGAATGCCATAGACTAAGAAGAAACTTGGGACAAAAATACACAAAGTCAGGGAGAGTTAAGTTCCCAGAACTTAGCACCCCAGTAGTCATTGCCCCTCAGTTTCTGAGAAAAATTGTCAAAGAAGAAAGAAACTATTAATTGCCAGAATTATAGGAGATATTTTTGGACATGATTTACAATATGTTATGTGAATCTATAATTGGCTCAATTTAGGATTGAATTCAGAGATTCAAGATTCAACTCGGAGAGAGATTTTAAAGATTTTTATAAGCCAAAATTGCCTAATCTCCTCCCAATTTTACTCTGTTCTCAATAAATGTCAAGGATGGGGCATAGGCGTAGTGGTAAGGAGATTTTAGATAACTCTAAGTAATGGTATAATAAGACAATATTATATGTATTTCCATACCCCAAACTTGTCCATTACCCTAACTCCTGTAATTTTTTTTTTTTCTAACTCCTGTAATTTAATTATCCTCTGAGTACCACTGGGATGAGAATCTTTTCCCAAAGGGAGTACAAAAAGCCTTATTTTTCAGCCAGAAATCTTGCTAGCTTACTCCCTTCTCCATTCAGATGGAATCATTTGGGGGATACACACACAAACACACACACGCACATACATACATATCCCCAAAGTTTTCCATTGCAAAACATAATATGATATAATACCTTAAAAAAAAGCCAGCTATTTTATCAGCAAAGAGTTTATTTGGGAATAGCAGAGAATTGCAACTCAGGACAAGCAAACATTATGGCAAACCATAGGCAAGTCAGGAGAACCAGAGGAGAGGTGCTTGCTTTTATAGGCAAAAGGGGGAACCTAGGAGGGAACTGTAACTGCTTCTGATTGGCTGAGTGTGGTGGTTTCTCATTGACTGGGCTGTTGCTGGGCAAAGAGAAATTCTTCCTTCCTCCTTCTTCCTGTTGGGGAATGAAAGGTGTGCTTCTTACAGTGGGTGGTAGCGTGTGAGAGCTCTCCCTTCAGGGCTTCCTGACTCCATTTTAAATGAGGTTTCCTTTATTTATTTTCACATTTCCCTTTTTTGATCAAGATCTTTCTTTGAAAATGTCACTGATCAAGAATCATAGGTTTTTTTGTATTCAATGGTTTCATCCACTAATGAGGTTTCAACCCTCAGTGCAGGAAGGACCCTTCCTGGTTGTCATGTCCCACATTAGAGGGAAAGTGTGCAGGCTGGAAACAGTTGAGGCCATGTCTGGGTCATAAGAATGGGTTAGAGCGAGAACTCTCAGGCGTTTCCTATTTGAGATCTAGATCTTAAGCATTGGAGATCATCTTGGAACACTGAGCTAACTTCACCCTGTTGGCACGTTGTTTCTACAGAATATAACAGACAACAGATATGAAGCCCAAAAATGATTCTACAGAATAAGATGAGGAGTATACATTCTGCAAAACTAAAGGGGTCTTTCCTAGAAGCCTTGCAAAGAAGATTTAGTTTGTTTATGATTCTCTTGAGTGCAGAGGAACAGATCGAAGATCAAGGGATCTCCGACATTATGGACGGTTGAGATTTTTCCTATAACATATGTAAAGGGCAAAAAGTTTTCCCCCTTTTGCAATAGATTGGGCCAAGAAAGAGAAGGAAGAATTAAGATAAAAAGCATCAGTGAGAAAAAGGTATATAAGCCTGATCTCATCATCTTCAGAAAGCTATCTCCTTCAGCTGTTGTCTGCTTTTTTATTTTGAGGTTACCAGTTGGTATGCAGATTCAGTCAGGGTTCGATGCTTTCTTTAAATGTGACACATGGATCCAAGAGTCTATTCTTTGGAGTTTGGTGGCACAAGGGTTGATTCCTTTCTAACAAGGTTGAAGAGAGTCTTTCTGGAGGTATCTTTTTCAGTAGACAAAATCTCTGGACTGGGGTGTAATATTTAAGATCTTCATCTTCTGGGAGCATGCTGAGAAAAGATCACTCTACTCGAGCATGGTCATTCTCAATAGAACCAAGTAGGATTTTGCAATATTGAAGCATATCCTCCTTTGCCAGCTGTGCATCAAAAGAAGCAGGAGCCCTGTGCATTGGGCATCTTGTGATAATCTCGAAGTGTGAGAGTTCATGGGTTCCAAAAGGGGTACACTAGAAGAACTAATGGCAGTGGTTTGGCCAGGGTATTTAGGCGTCTCTACAAATTTTGAATGACACCGTGAGTGTGTCCACCTAGCCCTAAGGTTTGAGAGTGGTAAGCTCAGTGAAAGTGTTATAAAACTGGCCAAACAGTCCTGACCTGTTGATGCTTTGACTGGTGAGATGAGTTCCCTGGTCACTGTGAAGTTTGAGGAGGTGAGGTCCCCAGAAAGGGATGAAATTTTAAAACATACAGACCATTAACAAGACATATTTGTATGCATGAGACAGGGAAAACTGTATAAAGTCCATTTCCAAAACCTGAATGGTCCACTGGGCAATTTAAAGTATCCAGGAGCAGTGCAGACAGGTTTTCCTGAATTGTACTTCAGGTACACAGGACAAGCAAAGTAGGCGCTCTGTGCCTTTTTAATACTTCTCCAAAATACTGATTCATGAAGGTTATCATTTTATTAGTAGACCAATGGTTTAATGCATGCATAGTAGTCAGTAATGGAACTTTAGAATCTCTGGCAGAACTGGATTATTATTTTTCCCAAGCCAGAGTTTTCTTGTTTTAATTGAACCAAGAGCTACTAAATTTCCAATACTGTTTTTCCTTTTCTGGGGCCAACTGTTGGACATCTCTAGTCAATTTTTCTAGATCATTTGGGGGAACATCCCTTTGGACCATGACAGAGGTTTGGTTGTTGGTTCCTTTGAGAGCAGTGTTCTTTGTGGAACTATCAGTGAGGTGGTTTCCTTTAGCCACCAGAGAATCAAGTTTGGAATGCCCCTTAATAATGATTAAAGCAGCTGATAAGATTATGGCATCTAACAATTGCTGGACGTACAGGCCATTTTTAATTTTGTCCCCACTGGAAGTAAGGAGGCCTCACTTTTTCCATAGCATTCCAAAGTCATGACCTACTCCAAAGTCAAACTTACTGTCAATAGAGATATTTGCAGTTTTGCCCTTGGCTAAAATGCAGGCCCAACCAAGAGTGTACAACTCGGCCTCTTGGGCTGAGGTAGCTGAGGGCAAAGGTGCTGCCCTGACAGCTTCATAAGGAGTTGCAATAGAATACTCAGTGTAATATTTATCATTTTCACCTTTAAATAAGAACCATTGGTAAACCACGAGAAACATTATCAGGAGGTAGTCTGTCTGAGTCATACACAGTCATCAGGAGTATTGTCCATACAGAAAGGAAGAAAGGTGGGAGGGTTAATGTTATTACAGAGAGAAAGAGTTGTATGAGGAACAGTTGCCAAAAGGTGTTGAGTATGAGGAGAATTCAGAAGAGCTTCTACTACATGAGGTACAGGCTTCTATTTATGGAATGAGTAAGTCACTGGAATAAAAGGCACAGCATATAGAATATAGTCAGTGATATTGTAATATGGTGACATACGGTAGCATTGTGGTCAGCATTACATAAGGTATAAACCTGTCGAATCACTGTTGTACACCTGAAACTAATGTAGCACGGTGTGTCAACTATATTTCAATTTCAATTTCAAAAACATTATCAGAGAGGGGCACTACTCAGGGGAATTTGTTTCAACAACAAAAACAAAGATGGTTAGAGGGGATTCCATAGCTATCTTTTTAGTGGTCTTAATTAAAATGGCATTGACAGGAGCGGCTGTGAAGGGGTGTATCCCTCTGCCACAAGGTCTAGCTGTTGGCTTTGGATTGATGGTGGTCCCCATGTTTTTGTGTGAGTCCCCCAAGGAGATTCCCTTCCTTTTCAAATACAAAAAGAGAAAAGAGGGGGCACCTGGTGGCTCAGTTGGTTAGGCATCTGCCTTCGGCTGTGGTCACGATCCCAGGCTCTCTGCTCGGCAGGGAGCCTGCTTCTCCCTCTCCCTCTGCCCCTGCTCATGCTCTCTCTCTCTCTCTCTGTCAAATAAATAAATGAAATTAAAAAAAAAAAAAAAAGGAAAGGGAAGTTGATACAAGAGTAGGGGGATTTATAAAGATTTCCTTTAGGGCCTTAAAGGCTAAGTCATGTTGATCTTCTGAAATACTAGGGTCGTGTTTCTTTGTGGTTTTTTGTTTTTTTTTTCTCTTAATTTTGGGTTTGGGGAAGTTCGGGAAGCCATGATCTAAATGTAGCCCTTGTTCTGAAATTAGGTGCACCAGTATGGAACCTGAGTTTTAACAAACTGCTATTTCTCCTTGGAGACTTTTCATCTCTTTAAAGTTAAAAGTTTTAACAAGTGGATGCTGTCTTTCTGCGAAGAGGCCTAAGCATCCAAACCAGTTTTTAAAGTTGGGAGGAAATAGGAAGGGCTTTTTTCTTTCCCAAATAAAGGCAGAGATATTGGCTGGCCTTATCCACAGGGATGCTAGAGAAGGCAGTACATAAATTAATGATAGTGAAAAATTTGCTTTCAGTGGGGATGGAAGATAAGGAAGTATGGGAATTTGGAACAGCAGGGTAACGAGAGGTCCTAGTGCAGGGATAATGAGGCCCCATGCCTTATAACTTTCTGTTGGGGTTTGATGCCTTACAGCTGACCCTATAGCGACAAATAGTATCCTCAAAATTAATTTTAGTGTTGTCAGAAATGGAACAAGTAAAAGATATTGAAGGATCATTTGCTTCACCTGGTTGACTATTTTGGTTGTCACTCTCAAATTCTAGAATTATTTTCCCTTTCGGGAGAAAGAAATTCTGCCATGATATTCATCTAAGAAATTGTAGCCCAATATATGAACAGGGGTGGGGGAACTAAGGAGAACCATTTTAGTACTCTGAGCAAGTGTTTAATAACAGTGTGGTTGAGTGCCAAGACTAGCTCCAGTGTGGCAAAGATTCACTCCCAATCTGGATAGTTATTTCTCTAAACCAGTTAAGAATAAAGACTGGGAAAAGCCCCTGTAGTTCATCGGAGTCCTGTAACTGGGCCAGTGTCCTGGCTCTTACAGTAATGACAAACACCAGGAGGGGTTTGGTTTTGTTTAGGGGAGTCCTTTTTTGGAACTGAAAATTAAGGATTTTAGTGTTCTTCCTTTTAGCTGAATCATCTAGAGGGCAGGCAAACTGATTTGCTAAATTAACTAAATCTGGTGTGGATGTAGTTTCCCATTCCATCCTG
>NW_027685231.1:0-14648 GCF_054177405.1 Leptonychotes weddellii | reverse complement strand
GTTATCTTCATTGTTGGTTTTGAGCTGCAAGAAGAAAATCTTTTATGTGTTAGAAATGAACTTGAAATCTGGTAGAATATCCCATTGACCTCAAGACAAAAAAGTATTGCTTAAGCGTGTATAATTGTAACATTTCATGAGCACAATTATTTGGCCATCAATTTCCATATGGGGAGTATGATCTGCTCTCAACCAGTATGTGAAATTATTGGAAGAGCAATACCAAGTTTGGTGATTCTCAATGAAAGTTAGTATGCTGTTTCTACCCCTCTGCATTTGTGAAAACATTCCAGAAAATATTTCCTCCATATACTTCTATCCCTGTCCTACCTCTTTTGCCTTGTTAAGGTCTCTATTGTCAGCAGAGAGCCAAGATTTTTTTTTTTTTTTTTTTAGAGCAGTTTCCTCTAATCTTGCCAATCAACAAATATTTTCTGGGATATCTACAATGTAGAAGGTCCTGGATTTTTGGTGCTATGGGTGAAACTAAAAAAAAGTATAGTGTACAATTATACTTTTAGTGGGAAACTTAACTTTTATGCACATGAACTCATTATTAATAATAAAGATGGTCCATCTTAGGTGCTGGGTGAGTGGAATATGCCAATAGGTTGGGTACAGAGTCGTAGTAAACATGTCTGGGAAGATACACAGGAAATTGGCAATTGGTTGCATGTAAGGAGGGAAACTAAGAATTTGAAATAGGAAGGAGATTTACACTTTTCACTGTATACCCTTTTCTATGGTTGTAATTATTTACTTGTGCACATATAACTTTTTAAATTGAATATTTTTTTCTGATGGTAGTACAAAACTATATTGTGAAGATCACTGAATTCCAAACTAAGGAGTTACAATTTTTCTCTGCAAGCTCCGGGGACACAAGGATGATGTTGATGCGTTTAATATTAGAAAAAATAATTGTGCTGCAATTCTGGAAATACTGAAGAAATGAAAAATTAAATGAAAATGCATAATGTATCAGGCATTTTATGGTATAATTTCACTTAGTTTTCAGATTACTGATATGGTACACTTAAAATTTTTTGAAAACAGCTTTATTGAGATATAATTCACACACCATACAATTTACCCATTTACGGTGTACAATTTCAATGGTTTCTCATATAGTCTCAGATATGTACGACTATCACTACAGTTAGTTTTATTTTTTTATTTTATTTTTTTTAAAGATTTTATTTATTTATTTGACAGAGAGAGACACAGCGCGAGAGGGAACACAAGCAGAGGGAGCGGGAGAGGGAGGAGCAGGCTTCCCACGGAGCAGGGAGCCTGATGGGGGGCTCGATCCCGGGACCCTGGGAGCATGACCCGAGCTAAAGGCTGATGCTCAATAACTGAGCCACCCAGGCACCCCACTACAGTCAGTTTTAGAACATTGCATTGCCACATGGCGCCTGGCTGGCTCAGTCGGTAGAGCATGTGACTCTTGATCTTGGGGTTGTGGGTTCGAGCTCCACACTGGGGATAGAGATTACTTAAAAAAATAAAATCTTTAAGAAAACCAAAATACATTGCATCACCTCAAAAAGAAACCCTATACCCTTTACTACCACATTTCTTTCTCCCACGACCCCCAACCCCAAGCAACCACTGAACCTTAAGCAATGACTTTCTGTCTTACAGATTCCCCTCTTCTGGAACTTCATATGAATGGAATCATGTAGTATGTGGACTTCTACAACTGGCTTATTTTATTTCTCATAATGTTTTCAAGGTTCATTGGTGTTGCAGCATGTATCAGTCCATCTTCCCTTTTATGGTCAAATAATACTCTGTTGTACAGATATACTACATTTTGTTTTGTTTATTTGTCCATTGATGGATATTTCTGTCAGTCCCATCTTTTGGCTGTTATGAATAATGCTGCTATAGTAATTCATGCACACGTTTTTATGGAGATGTATTTTAATTTCTCTTGGATATAGACCTAGCAGTAGAAATGTCGGGTCATATGGTAACTCTGTGTGAAATTGTTTGAGGAATTGTCGAATTGTTTTCTAAAGCAGCTGTGCCATATTACGTTTCCACCAGCAGTATATGAGGGTTCTGATTTCTCTACATGTTTGCCATTACCTGTTATTGTCTGTCTTTTTGATTCTAACCATGCTTGTGGGTATGACCTCATTGTAGTTTCGATATGAGGTTCCCTGATGACTAAAGATTTTGAGCATATTTTCATGTGCTTTTCGGTCATTTGTATATCTTCCTTGGAGAAATGCCTATTCAACTCCTTTGCCCATTTTTAAAATTGGATTGTTGTCTCTTTTTGTTGAGTTATAAGTTCTTTACATATTATGGATATGAGTCCCTTATAGTATATGAAATGCAAATGTTTTCTCCCTTTCTGTGGGCTATCACTCTCTTCATGGCGTCCTTTAAAGCACAAAAGTTTTTAGTTTGAAGACCCCCAAATTATCTCTTTTTACCTTTTGTTGCTCATTCTTTTAATGTCACATCTGAAAATCCTTTGCCAAACCCTTCTGTTTTATTCTTAAGAGTTTTATACCTTAAGAACCTACATTTAAGTCTTTGATCCATTTTGAGTTAATTTTTGTTTATGGTATGAGATAAGCATCCAATTTCTTCTTTTTTCCTTTGCATGTGATTACCACTCATGCCAACATCATTTTGTTGAAAAGACTAAATATTTCTTCATTAAATGGTCTAGGCACTCTTGTGGAAAATCAGCTGACCACAGACACATGACTTTATTTCTGGACTTTTAATTCTATTTCATTGGTCTATATTTCTATCCTTGAGCCAGTACCATACTCTCTGGATTACTGTTGCTTTGTTGTAAGTTTTGAAATTAGGAAGTCTGAGTTCTCCCACTTTATTCTTCTTTTTAAAGATTGTTTTGGCTATTCTGTGTCGCTTGTATTTCCACATGTATTATAGAATCAGTTTGTCAATGTCTATGAAAAAGTCAGCTGGGATTCTGGCAAGGATTGCATGGAATCTGTAGATCAGTTTAGGGAGTATTGATATTTTTATTTATTTATATCTTCTTTAATTTCAATCATGCTTTATAGTTTTCAGAGTATAAGTTCAGCACTTCTTTTGTTAAATTTATTATCAAGTATTTTATTCTTTTTGATGTTATTGTAAATGGAATTGCTTTCTTAATTTCATCTTTGGATTGTTCACTGCAACTATGTAGTAACACAATTGATTTTTGCATATTGATCTTATATCCCATAACCTTGCTGAATTTATTTATCATTCTAATAATTTACAGTGTACTCATGACATAAAAGAACAAAGCCAAGAAGTATTTATCTGCTTGAAGATGCTTGTATGGGAAGAAGGAGTCATGGCCACCACAGTTATGTCAAGATCTGTCTTTCTGGTTTGTGTCTTTCACCTACCTGTCCGGAGGAGGTGTCTAAATTGTCAGTTCCCTAATATATATAACCAAGGGTTAACTGAGCTCGCAGCAGTCACCTGACTCTTCTGTATCTAGATTAAGGACACTTGGTTGCTAAATCAAAATATGAAAGAAAAAAGGAAGGAAAAAGAAATCCTAAATATAAACCCCAATTTCAAACATTACTATGTCCTTTGCTTCTTTGTTACAAATGGAGAAAATCCTAAAGCAAGTTATGCTTTCTACCCAGTACTTATTTCCAGAGAGAAAAATTCTGGCTACTTTTAGTTAGCTTACTGTTGTTATTCACTTTGTAATACTGGATTGGTCATTATTCCTTGGTAGGAAGATTGAGAATGAAAAATTAGATCATCTCTAAGGTTATTTGTGCATGAGTTTCTCAACATCATTTCTACTCTCCCAGTTTCTTCATGTGCAAATATCTGTCAATAGGATATATAGGTAATCATGACTCTATTCCAGGTATTTACTTTTAGTTTTAAATTGTTTTTTTTTTTCATTTGATTCTCTTTTCATTTTTTTTTTTCATATTGCAATATTGTGGCTTGCCAAAAATGACTTTTGCTTCAATGTCTTATTTTTGTATTTGGTTGTAATTTCTTGGTGAAAGTGTTTATCTGTCCTCCTTTCTTCCCTAATTAAGGCTTAGAAATAAACTCTAATCCTTTAAAAATATTCTTTATCAAATTTACAAGCAGATATAATTCTATTTGTAGTAGTTAGAGTCATTTTTTTCCTGGATAGACAGGTCTGACTGTAAAAAGACCATTTTGCTTCTGGATTCTTAAAAGCTTTACTAAATTGGTGATATTCAAAAGAATTAAGTACTGAACAGTATCCCAAACTACCACCTCTAGTCTCACTGTTTTTAAATGAGAGAAGGTCTGAGGTGGGCCAAACTGTCAGAAACTATAGTAAGCAAGTATTCAAAACAGAAATTCTGAAAAAAACAAAACAAAACAAAAAACTGTCTGTAAAACGATGGACAAAATTAACCTATGAAAAGTCCATTACAGAAGTAATGGCAGGTGTCATTATGTCCTTCCTCCTCTCTCCTCCAATATTCAGGAAATGAAAACTAGAGGGTGATGGATGCCTGTTATTGAGGTGTTTTTGTTTGTTTCACTGTTGAACTTTTATGCAAAAAAAAAAAAGCTCATCTTGAGTTTTCCACAATGCATGACAATGCAAAGAGTGAAATGTTATTTAGGTTTCTTTAGTTATTACATAAACAGATAAAGAAAACAATTAATTAATCAATGCAAATCTCCAGAAAGGTGAAGTATTATAAAAATATGAAGACACTCATGACTTGTATTCCCTCAGTCTTCCAACTCAAAACTTTGGAAAAAAGTGAGTTTTCTGTGTTTTTTAGAAAAGGAAATAGGCAGGTGGGTCAGATCCTATTCCTTTTTATTTTCCTGGTCCTTGACTAAAGCAGAATTGGAGACTGCCTACCCTCCCTGGCTGCTTCGTCAGCGCAGTCAGCAGCAGACTTAATAGACTCGTGGTGGGGGGGCTGGGAGGGTACAATCACATGGCAATGCCTTCCATGCATCAGCTAATTCCATGCTCCAGCTATAGCCTTGGGAACAGGAGAAATCCCAAGCAGATGCTTTTTCTAAAGGTAAGGGAGAAAGTAAAAACTGAACCTGCTAAAAAAGAGATAAAAATAAAAAGTACATCTGTGTATTTGAAGACAGCATTAGGAAGGTAATGCTGAAAACTTCATTAGCAAGTTTAAAGACTTCAGGCCAGGCTCCTGATCGTTTTATTTTTTGGTGACTTTATGCAAATTTATCCTCTAGTTGTTTTTCTTTTTTAGCTTTATTGTTCCTCCTGTCCGATAAGTGCCATAAACTAAAGCTAATGTGTGTATCTATGTATAATCAACTAGTGTGAATACGACAAGTTGACACACTATTCAATTTTCAGTGAAGTGTTCAGCCAAACTTTATGACCACCTCCTATGGGCCAGGCTGGGGAAATTCTGGGAGGAGTCTATTCTAGGAAAAGTTCAGACATCAGAGTGGGCATCTTTGGATTGGAACCATGGTTTCACATCTGCTCTTCCTGCATCCTTAGAAAGAAGTTCTTTTTTAAACAGATAAAAAGAAACTGCCATAAATATTTGTTCCCAGATAAGCACTGAGAAGGCCTTTGATGTGAGAGCTTCCCCTCTGAGTAGAAGGAAAAGTTGTGTAAGCTCAAGAGATGCTGGAATCCACTGGGAATGAAGGACCAGACTATATGGTCTCCAAATCCCTGCTTCCAGAGAGAGAAATCTATGTGAGAAACAAAAGAGTACTATTAGTCAGTGTATTCATTTGTTCAGACTGGGGGTGGGGGTGGGGGTGGGGGAAAGGTGCTTAAATAACAGAAATTTATTTTCTCAGCGTTCTGGATGCTGGAGGTCCCAGATCATGGTGCCAGCAGGGGCGGCTTCTTGGTCCACAGCCCTAGCTGTCTCCTCACTGGGACTTCACGTGGCCTTTCTTTCTGGGTGCCTGCCTTCTGGGTATCTCTTTTTCTTCTTATAAGGATATCAATCCTATTGGATGAGAGCCCAACCCATATGACCTCATTTAACCTTAATTTTCTCCTTAAAGACGCCATCCCGAAATACAGAGCACATGGAGGTTAGGGCTCCAATCTGTGAATGTTACGGGAACACAGTTCAGTCTACAAGATTCAGGAAAGCTGTTGGTTCTATTCTAACAGGTGCATGATGAACTGTAACTTGGCAATCATTGCTTACCCATAGCTTTTCCTCACCAATCTCCCCCATGCATATAGACATCCCTGCAGATAGCCTTGGCTTAGTACCTAGTCTCTACTTCTCAGTTTTATACGAGGTTTTCTGACACTCATAATGCATGGCTAGTGACTGACAATTTTATTTTTCCAGGACAGTATTTTCCTTTATTGTACCAATCTGGTTGGATTATAGTAACAATAACGACAATAATATTTATTGCGTACCAAGGACTGTGCTTATTTCATTTCCTTACCTTGCCCGCCATACAGACAAGGAGATAAGCTTTGAGAGGTAGTGACTTGCCTAAGGCCTCACACCGAGTAAATTCCATGACTCCAAATCCAGAGCTCTTACCCTCTGTCCAGTGGAAATTTAACACTGACAAGATTCTGAGAGTCATGACAAATCTCCTCTATCTTTAACTCGCCACTGGATTTTCAGTCTATTTCATTTTAGAGCTAGATTTTCAGCCTATCCCGGATTAGGGTCTCAGGCCTCTACATCATTAAAGTATTTTGTGGAGGGGCGCCTGGGTGGCTCAGTCGTTAAGCGTCTGCCTTCAGCTCAGGTCATGATCCCAGCGTCCTGGGATCGAGCCCCGCATTGGGCTCCCTGCTCGGTGGGGAGTCTGCTTCTCCCTCTCTTACTTGCCCTGCTTGTGTTCCCTCTCTAGTTCTCTCTCTCTCTGTCAAATAAATAAATAAAATCTTAAAAAAACAAACAAAAAACAGAAAGCATTTAAAAAAATAAAGTATTTTGTGGAAATATTTATTTCCAGTTGCTTACTGCTGCTCATTTGTAAGCCTTCCCCTCCCTGTCTGTCACCACATCGCCCCTGAAGGACTAGGAAGGCGAATAAAACACAGTTCCTGGGAGAAACAACATGTAATTGAGAGATAGATGTAGCCAATTATTCAAAATACTTCATGATGAACACGGTACTTTATAGAGTCAGTTCAAACTGTTGTGGTAGCATAGAAAAAAATAGATAGAAATGCCCAGAGAGACCATGAAATAGTTTATTATGGAGTGGCTTTGAGGCATAAGTGGAAGGTAAATAGAAGTTTGCCAGGCAAGGCAGGAGGGGTTTCAGGTCGGGGAACAGCATGTTTTTATGTTACGGTATTTATGTTGAGCTCTGGTTTTTGTTCTGTGACATTTTTAAAAAGAAATAATGCATCTTAGCCCCAGCCCTGCTACGTCCTTGCTGCCCCCTCCCCTCCCGGCCAGTCCCAGTGTTTCCTGTCCCGCAGAGATATCCTCCAGGTGAAAATAAGGTGTCAGGTGCTCGATAACTAAACAGCCTGGCCAATTTAGTATTACGTAAATTGGATATGCCGTGATAACAGTGCACTGAGTACTTTTACTTTACTTGAAACACATACAAACTGATAAACATCCAAAATTAAAGCATTAGAATTATATTACTGAATCAACAATGGGATTTGAAGTCAAATCAGAATGCCTCCTGCCGTGGCCTCTCCTTGCGGGGGGCGGGGAGGGGTGGGGACAAAATATTCCCCCACTCAGCATGGAAGGCCTCTCTTTAGGTTACTCCCTACTCTTCACATCCTATCAGTTTGAGCTTTATCAGGACCCAGCTTATTTTCCAAATAAGGAATTTTATTTCAAACAGCGAATCCTGCATCACTTCTAGCAGAACAAATAATCCTACTTTCGAGGTCATGGATTTCCTACTTCCTGACAGCCTAGCACAAGCCCCTTAACTACTCTTAACCTGGGTCACAAGATCTCTCTCTCTCTCTCTCCATCTATTTTTGTCAGTCCTTTCTCTAGTCTTGAAGTACAAGGTATCAATCTTTTGATAATGACATCTCTTCTACCTGTGCTCTGGTCCTCTCCCCACTCCTGCTCTCACAGAACTTGCCTGCCATTCTCTGCAATTTGCTGGCTTCCTGCTGAGAAAGCAGAGCCTCAGGTGCCAGGAAGCAAGCAGCAGGGGATCAGCTAACTAGGGGACTTGAACTCTTTTTCTCGCATTCTCTTCATCCCCCCCAGTAAACATGTATCTATGGCCATTCGGTGGCTGAGTCCCTCTGCAAGGGTCCTGGACATGCAAGGAGATAAGGTAACATAAATATGATGGTGAATCAGAGAGCAGGGGAGCCAAGGGGCCAAGGTAAAGGTCTGGGCAAAGTGAACAGTAGAAAATGAGAACTCGGGGTATTTCCGTGGGAATTAATATGGAAAACTGACAGAAGGAAAAAGATCTAATGAAAAAAAATCAATTTAAGAGGCAAATACCACAGGTCAATGAAATACCTGCTGAGAAATAAACTTGTGGTTTTAGCTCAGTGATGACCTAAGTAGAAAATATACAGGTTAACAGTTGGACAGGCATCCTAAGATGCAGAGAAAGACACAGGAATAAGGCCGGCTGACTGCAGTTCTGCAGTGGAAAAGAAGCAAAACAGGGCAGAGAGCTGACATTTCCCACGTGACGACGGAGCTGGGTACCTCGAACAGTGGTTCCCACACCTGGCTGATCAGCAGAGTCATCTGAGGAATGGGTACCTTCCCTGGACCTCTGTAATCTGAATCTCTAGATGGGAGGCCCGGAAATACAGATGTGTGTGTATATTATAAATCTGCTTGTCCTCTCAATCACTGGAGGTGCTTTACAAGTGACTCAGTAATTTGGGGACTCACACTCTCATGGCATCTTTTCAATAAGCCAAGAAGTAGGTAGGTTAAGGAGGATAGGCTTGCTTCTTGGTAATGAGAGACCAGTATAGGAGGCTGCAGTGGGGAAGGTTCCTGGGGATGAGACGTGAACTTTCTGCATTAACGGGTGGGGTGGCGAGAAGGCTCCCTGAAGCTCTCGGCCTGTGCGGCCACATCTACTGTATGAAATGAACTCAGTCCCTCTATTCACTGCTCCGCTTTGCTGGCTTTGGGCTCTGCCTAGAGACTAGTTACAGCCCACCAGTTTTTTTTAACAGAATGTTCCATTAGGCTGACCATCCTTTACAGATAAATCCTGGGACATGGAATGCTTATGAGAAGCCATGTGGTTTCTTTTCATGGGGAACGGTTTGTTGAGATGCATTTTTGTACTAAGGGGAAGCACGCTGTAAGAGGTGAGAGTCTGTACGGGGAAGTCAGACTCCTCAGTGCGATTCCTGGCTCCACTCCCTGCTGCTGGGTGACCTTAGGCACAGTCCTTAAACTCCATTTGCCTCAGATTGCTTAGATGTAAAATGAGGATTATACTACTATCTACTTCATGAATTGGTATGAGGATTAAATGAGAAAATGCATGTAAAGAGCTTAGAATAGGGCCCAGGGACATGTTAGATGCTCAACAAGGAAATGCGTATTTCTTGAAGAATTCTCTAATACATTTCTTAATGCACAGTGGCAAATTGAAGGACCAGGGTGATTATAGAGCCTAAGATCATGTATTTGGTAAGTGGTAGATTTAAGCACTTTAAGCCTGGGCTCTTCCTGATGCCCAGTAGTGAACCTTGGCCATGGGACGTGAATGATCATAAGTCAGAGGTGGTCAAAGCATGGTGGCCTGAGTGCCCTGGAGGAGCAATGATGGCGCCTGGACAGACCTGGAAAGGATGAATCACAAAACTTAGTGCAACTACTTCTACCTTCTGGAACGATTCAGAAATCCAAGGAAATGAAAACATGAGACAATGCTACAGTTAAAATAGAAACTACTGAGAGTTACTGGTTCTTGGAAGAAGATATGTTGTGACCCAGAACTTGGAAACCCTTTCAAATATGGAAAGGACAAACAGTGGAAGAACTGATAAAGAATCAGTTTGAAATTCCGGGGAAAGAAATGATTTTACAAGAATGGAAAAAGAGGGGTGGCTGGGTGGCTCGGTTGGTTAAGCATCCGACTCTTGATTTCGGCTCAGGTCATGATCTCAGGGTCGTGAGATGGAAACCCACCAGGGCTTTGTGCTCAATTGGGAGCCTGCTTGAGATCTCCTCCATGTCCCTCTGCCCCACCCCCCTCACCCCCCACTCCCCACTCACACAAGCGCTTGCACTCTCTCTAAAAAAAAAAAAAAAAGGAAAAAGAGCCATAGTATACTACTTTGTAGTAAACAGTAATACATATTTGTAGTAATATAACCATGGTTTACTGATTTCACCTAAAGAGTGATACCACTGTGCTAGGCAGATGGCGAGAGATGGACATAGTGTACATGAATTACATCCTCACCCACAGCACAAAAGCAATAAATAATGCATAAAATGGAGCAAATAAGATATTAATATAAGCATATTATGTAGAGTAGGAAGATAATGACAAGAAGAGAGAGATTAAGAGTCAAAAATGTTTGTCTCTTGGGAAAGAAGTTAGAGTATTAGCATGTTGGGGACAAAGGGTTTGCTTTTGATTAAAAACCTCCGAGTTGTATTTTTCCCCCCTAAATCACGTTGCTGTATTTTTAAAATATTCATCAAAATATAGTACCCATTAAAAATAGTGTTTCTGGTTTTCCAAGGATCCGGAACAACTGGCTTGCTTCACTGATGGGAAGATTCAGTTTTGTCCCACCCTCTTTGTAAGATTATATGGGTTTATTTGTTATTTTACAATACAGCGTTGGTTTAATCGAGAGAAATAGGAAAGAACTATGTGGTTGGGAGAGAGCAAGTTTGGGTTCAAAGGAGCAGATGGATGGAGAAACCTCAGGACGAGAGCATAGGGGGAGTGAGAGGTTGGCAGATCCCATATTCCCCAGAAGAACCCCAAACATCAAGAAAATGTGCTAGTCATGGCTAACAACAGTAGCCTTTACTATGCACCAGGCACTGTTCCAAGTTCTTTACATATAAAATCTTGAGGGGCGCCTGGGTGGCTCAGCTGGTTGGGTGTCTGCCTTCGGCTCAGGTCATGATCTTGGGGTCCCGAGATCGAGCCCTGCATCGGGCTCTCTGCTCACTGGGGAGTCTGCTTCTCCCTCTCCCTCTCCCTCTGTGCTCTCTCTCTGTCTCAAGTGAATGGAATCTTTAAAAAATAAAAAATACAATAAAATCTTGAATCCTCACAACTCTATCAGGTCATGTACAATGATTATCTATCTCCATTTTACAAACGGCAAAATTTTGGGGAGATGAAGTAATTTTCTCAAGATTACACGGCTAGCAAGTGGCAGAGTCGAAATCGGAACCCGCACCCTCTGGCTCCAAGTCTGCGCTCTTAGGCTCCACGCTCCGGCACTTCCGAGCGCACACATACATCTCGGTTTTGGGGAAGAGACGGCCAACGTAGGAAGGCTCACCACAGTGGGTGTGGGGTGCTGGGCGGTTAGGCTGCGGAAGCTTCTTGCTGGAATGCCACGTGCTTACCTTAGTCTCGGAGATGGTGTGGTTGAAAGCTGCAACCAGCTTTACCAATTGTGAACACCAATTTTGTTTTAAGGTGGTGAGAAAGAATCTCTCCCTGGCCAAACTTTAGTCAGGCCCCTCTGAGCAAGCCCAACCTTGGGCTTCCATCCCTACCCTGTGGAATCCAGTTTTAGTGAGAATCCACCCCCCCCATTTGTTCCTTTACTAGACTCCATGCTGTGTTTGGAATTGAGCCCCGTTCTATACTGAGGTCTCTTTCCCCCTATCACAACAGTTCTCCGTGCTCTGACTTCCACTGTCCTTCGTGCCTGGATGATCCTGTTTGAGCCGGACTGAGATTCATGTGAAACATGCCACGTGTACTTCTGCCTCGGGGGCTTTGTATGGAGCTGTTTGCTCTGCCTGGAAAACTTTTCCCTCAAACTCTCACTTGACTAATTTCTTCTCTCCATTCAGGATATCTCTATGATAGTATCTTCTCGAAGGAGGCTTGCCTGACACGATCCTCTTACCTTGTTTTATTTTTCTTCTTAGCACCTCTTGATAGCCGACATTGTCTCTCTGCTTTTTAATTTGTTTATCTGCCCCACCCTCCAGACTAGAATATAAACTTCAGTAGAGAAATATTTGTCTTGTTCAGTGCCTGATCGATCAGTAACATTCGTAATACATGAATTATCTTCTAATATGTTTCTTTCAAAAACCATATAACTTATCAAGGGTAGAATCATACTACTCTCTGAAAAGAAAAAAAAAGTACAGATATTGTACTAATATTTACTTATTTTATGATAATTCCATGTACTTTAGAGAAGTGCTAATATATTTTTAGAAATAGCCACTCAATTTGTCTTATATATGTTCCTACTAAATCCCTACTACGTACCTAAATAGAACCCCTCTCTAGGGTGTCTGTGTCTGATGTAATAAAGTCCTTGAGGATTTGAAAATTATAATCCAAACTTTTTTTCAGACATATCATTAGCTATTGAAAGAGATTAGATATTAACTATTGAAATAGGGAAATACACATTTCATTATCTATTGAAATTAAGATAAAATACTTTATCTAAAATTCATTTTCTATTTTCTTCTTTTATCTCGACATTATTCTGAGAGTTGGTATGTTAGGCAAGGTATGATCCCTACTTGTCAGATAACACTCAGGGTCACAGGGCCACATAATTAATGGTGGAACGTGGAATACAAAGCAGAATCTCCTTTTACTAATTGAACACTATGTCAGCACAGAAAATAGAAAGGAAAGAAGGAAAGCCTCTTTTCTCCTTTTCTTACCAACAGACGTTAGCCCTAAAGATTCAGGTCTCACTGAGCCCTAAATAAACACCCTCATTTCCAGAAAAGCATTTTCATTTTACCTTTTTCTAAAAAATATCACTTCTATTTACCATTTCTTATATGCCAATTACCAATGCTAGGTGTCCACAAAAAACTACACCCCATCTCCTGACCCTACCTCTTAAAGGTAGCCTGGAGGAAAAAGCCTTTTATTGGAAGAATGAATATTCTGGAACTGATAACTGTGTAAGGGGCTGCCCATGCTTTAATAACTTTAGGACTAAGCCAAGACTGATGGATGCCCAAATTTAAATATAGTAAAGAAAATCCATTAAGCACAATTACTTTAAAGATTTTATTTATTTATTCATGAGAGACAGAGAGAGAGAGAGAGAGAGAGGCAGAGGGAGAAGCAGGCTCCCAAGGAGCAGGGAGCCCGATGCGGGACTCGATCCCAGGACCCTGGGATCATGACCTGAGCCGAAGGCAGACGCTTAACCATCTGAGCCACCCAGGCGCCCCAAGCACAATTACTTTACATACATACTCAGTTTAAAAATGGGGGGAATATCCTGTATTTCTTGCAGCAGTTTTGTTTCTCATGGCCCGTTACAATGCCTAACACACTTGAAGCTGACAAAGAACGTAGGCAGCATGTATAACACTTGTTATACTTACTGTCTGGTATTCTTGAGGAACCGTCTGCTCTGCACCCAGGTTACATACTTGCCTACCTCTCTTCATCAGCGCCTTACATTTCTGCAATAATCTCTGTCGACTTTCATCCAGCTCAATGAAATGCTGCTATTGCAAGACAAAGAATTTTTGACAATTTGTAGGTTACCATTTTGTCAGATGACTACTTTATTAAAAGACCACATTACAGGCGTACTTTGGGGACACTGTGGATTCAGTCCCAGAGTACCTCAATACAGTAACCATCACAACAAAGCAAGTCAGATCAATGTCTTAGTTTCCTAGTGTGTGTAAAAGTTACGTTTATTATACTGTAGTCTAGTAAGTGTACAATGGCAGTATGCCTAGAAAACAATGTATATACTTAAAAAATACTTTATTGCTAAAAAATGCTAACTACCCCATGTGAGCTTTCAGCAAAGCCACTCACTGATCACAGGTCACCATAACAGATTTAATAATGAAATATTATACCCTATCTTGGGTGTAGTAAAGTGAAGAGCAATAGAACGAGGTACACCTGTATATCAACGATTGAATTTCAAGAAGCAAATCATCTAAAAGCCATACCTCAAAAATCATGACAAATATTAATTTTGAACTTAAACCTTAAAATATATCAGCATACCATATGACATTAATCTTATTAAGGGCTCTGAAATTCATCTTTTTTTTAAAGATTTGTTTACTTATTTGAGAGAGAGAGAGAGAATGCATACAAACAGAGGGAGAGGGAGAAGCAGACTCCCCACTGAGCGAGGAGGCTTACGTGGGGCTCGATCCTCATGACCTGAGCCGAAGGCAGATGCTTAACCGACTGAGCCACCCAGGCGCCCCTGGAGCTCTGAAATTCAAATCTGCTTTGTTCTGAAACAGTTTAACTTAGCTATAGATAATTATACTCTAACCACAATTTGAAATAGACAGTACGTAGGCTTCCTATCTGAAAAGTCAGCACTTGAATGTAAAGAGAACCTTTAAATAGTGTTTGGTACTACCACCCAGCTCTGGTTTCCTCTGACAGTGATCAAACCCCTGGCGTCTATGGGTGGCCATGTTAATAGGGGATTGTTGCAGAGATTTCTACACAATATCACCAAGAGGCTTTACTCGTTTGATCAGATAGCTCTTACTTACCACCCC
>NW_027685230.1:0-368 GCF_054177405.1 Leptonychotes weddellii | reverse complement strand
CATGACACATCACATTAATAAAAGAAAGGACAAGAATCATATGATCCTCTCAACCGATGAAGAAAAAAGCATTTAACAAAATACAGCATCCGTTCTCGATTAAAACTCTCCATAGTGTAGGGATAGAGGGAACATACCTCAATGTCATAAAAGCCACAAACAAAAAGCCCACAGCGAATATCATACTCAATGGGGAAAAACTGAGAGCTTTTCCCCTAAGGAACATGACAGGGATGCCCACTATCACCACTGCTGTTCAACACAGTACTAGAAGTCCTAGCAACAGCAATCAGACAATGAAAAGAAATAAAAGGCATCCAAATTGGGAACGGAGAAGTCAAACTCTCACTCTTCACAAATAACAGGAT
>NW_027685229.1:0-368 GCF_054177405.1 Leptonychotes weddellii | reverse complement strand
TGGGAGCCCGATGCGGGACTCGATCCCGGGACTCCAGGATCATGACCTGAGCCGAAGGCAGTCGCTTAACCAACTGAGCCACCCAGGCGCCCCTCTTTTTTTTTTTTTTTAAGATATTATTTATTTACTTGAGAGAGAGCATGAGAGAGGGGAAGGGCAGAGGGAGAAACACACTCTCCGCTGAGCAGGGAGCCCAACTTGGGGCTAGATCCCAGGACCCAGAGGTCATGAGCTGAGCCAAAGGCAGATGCCCAACCAACTGAGCCACCCAGGTGCCCCCCAAATGACAAATTCTAATATGATGACAGTGATTACCCTACGAATAGAGGCCGAAGATGAGAAAGGAAAAGGAAATCTTTTTTTTTTTT
>NW_027685228.1:0-368 GCF_054177405.1 Leptonychotes weddellii | reverse complement strand
ATATCATTAGGAAAAGCGTAGGTCTCTTTTCTGTGAAGACACCAGCACAGAAAGCTGGGCCCCCCATCCCTGCCCTGGGGCTTGACAGCGCAGAGCCCCCCAGTACCACTACCTAGCATGCAAAAACCACGACAGGGCTGAGCAAAGGGTCAGGCCCCATGCCTCTCGGACCTGCCAATCCATGTTCTTAGGAGGTGGGGTTTGAAGGGAAGGGGCCGCGCACCACAGTGACAATGGGCTGTTACACTTGGCAAACAAGAAGGAGTGACCTTTACAAATTTTTAAATGGGCATTCTTCATATATGAATAGTAACTCCTAAGAAATCTTTCTGCTGTTGCCAAGCTCCCGGCTAGGGAATGACAGACTT
>NW_027685227.1:0-368 GCF_054177405.1 Leptonychotes weddellii | reverse complement strand
GATCCCTCTGTGTGTTCGAGTCACTACCACTTGAGAGGGTGGAAGCTCAGCACGCAGCAACTTCTCTATCTCTGGATCCCCAGCTCCTGGCATACAGGAGCTCCATTTTGTTGTTGTTGTTGAATAATGGCATTTTCAGGCTCCACCTGGCGAACGGGCAGGTACTACAGTCCAGAGGTAGCGTATGCTTGCCTCCTAATTTCCCACCGGGGGAGGTGCCGCCTGCTGGTGGGACCCGCTGGGCTTGTCCCCCAGGAGTGGGCACCAAGTGCAAAGAGCTGGCTGTAAGGCCGATGCTGAGCTCCCTCTCCCGCCCCTGGGGCCTTCTTTGCTTTCCCCAAGGGGTGGATCTGCCTCAACAAGCTGGG
>NW_027685226.1:0-368 GCF_054177405.1 Leptonychotes weddellii | reverse complement strand
TTGTTCATTGTGGCTGAGGGATTTCTCTTGGCAGCCATGGCTTATGACCGCTTCATTGCCATCTGCAACCCACTCCTCTACTCTGTCCAGATGTCAACTCGTCTCTGCAGTCAGTTGGTGGCTGGTTCCTATTTTTGTGGTTGCATCAGCTCAGTGCTTCAGACGAGCATGACATTTACTTTGTCCTTTTGTGCTTCCTGAGCCATCGACCACTTTTACTGTGATGACCGTCCACTTCAAAGGATTTCTTGCTCTGATCTCTACTTTCATAAGATGGTTTCCTTTTTCTTATGCAGCATTATTATTTTGCCTACCATAATTGTCATTATTGTGTCCTATATGTATATTGTGTCCACGGTTCTAAAGAT
>NW_027685225.1:0-368 GCF_054177405.1 Leptonychotes weddellii | reverse complement strand
TTTTTTTAAAAAAAAAATGTTTTTCCGGGCGCCTGGATGGCTCAGTCGGTTAAGCATCTGCCTTTGGCTCAGGTCATGATCGCGGAGTCCCAGGATTGAGTCCCACACTCAGCAGGGAGTCTGCTTTTCCCTCTGACCCTCCCCCTTCTCGTGCTTGCTTGCTCGCTCTCTCTCTCTCAAATAAATAAATAAAATCTTTCCCAAAAAATGTTTTTCCTAACTCCAGCTCCTCAGTAGCGGTTGCTGCCACTTGGCTGGTAATGGCCTCAGATACCGCTGCTCTGGGCAGCCAGCGAGCCCGTAGCAAGGACAAAAAGGAAGAGTGAGGGCTCAGTGTAGCTCAAGGTCAGATATCCAGATGGCCTGGG
>NW_027685224.1:0-368 GCF_054177405.1 Leptonychotes weddellii | reverse complement strand
CATGACACATCACATTAATAAAAGAAAGGACAAGAATCATATGATCCTCTCAACCGATGAAGAAAAAAGCATTTAACAAAATACAGCATCCGTTCTCGATTAAAACTCTCCATAGTGTAGGGATAGAGGGAACATACCTCAATGTCATAAAAGCCACAAACAAAAAGCCCACAGCGAATATCATACTCAATGGGGAAAACCTGAGAGCTTTTCCCCTAAGGAACATGACAGGGATGCCCACTATCACCACTGCTGTTCAACACAGTACTAGAAGTCCTAGCAACAGCAATCAGACAATGAAAAGAAATAAAAGGCATCCAAATTGGGAACGGAGAAGTCAAACTCTCACTCTTCACAAATAACAGGAT
>NW_027685223.1:0-368 GCF_054177405.1 Leptonychotes weddellii | reverse complement strand
GGCTCAGTTGGTTAAGCGACTGCCTTCGGCTCAGGTCATGATCCTGGAGTCCCGGGATCGAGTCCCGCATCGGGCTCCCTGCTCGGCGGGGGGTCTGCTTCTCCCTCTGACCCGCTTCCCTCTCGTGCTGTCTCTCATTCTCTCTCTCAAATAAATAAATAAAATCTTTAAAAAAAAAAAAAAAAAGAAAGTTCTCAGGTTTAGAACCTTGGATGAGTCCTTTCGTTACTCAGGATTTCCACTTCATCATCTCTAAATGGGGAAGTTGAACTAGGTGTTGCTGTGGTTCCTTCTATGTCTCACATGCTTTGTCCTGGCTTGTTTTTATGATTTTCCCAAAGGGTATGAAGGGCATCCATGAAGTGTCT
>NW_027685222.1:0-368 GCF_054177405.1 Leptonychotes weddellii | reverse complement strand
TACTATGAATATATCAAAAGCAAATTTTTCCAATGGAGGATATCACTTTTTCCAAAGAAGCATAGTAAATGTCATTCATCAAATCTTTCTAGTGGAGGATATCACTTTTTTAAAGAGGCATAGTAAATTTTATGTATCAGCTTTGCTGCTTGATTCAACAAATTTTTATTGAGCTTCTACTCTGTGCTACCAATACGGTGGCGAGTAAGGAGAACATGGTTGGTCCTGGCTTCCCAGGGTGATAAGTCTAGTGTCAAGGAAAGACAATTCATCAAACTATTAAAATACAATGTGAGAAGGGTTGTGTTAAGGGATATATATACATATATATGTATATCATATATACATATTTATATATACATATATAT
>NW_027685221.1:0-368 GCF_054177405.1 Leptonychotes weddellii | reverse complement strand
GTCACTCCAGTCCTTCTGTTCTCACATCAGAAGGCAGAGGTCTCTGTACTGAAGCCTTTGTAGGGGCCTGGGCACCTTTGGGAGCTGAGGCCACAGCTGCCACCTGGGCCTTAGTTTGAACCTTGGCCTTGGCCTTTGGCAGGCAGAACCTGAGAGCCTTGGTGATATGAGCAGGCAAATTCCTTGAGGTTGGGGTGAGTAACGTAGGCAGGTCAACTGAGCTTGCAAATGCTACCTAATTGAATTTAAGTAAATTTTAAAAACTTCCAATATTGAGCAACATTTGACTGAAATCAAGTATTGGCTCCAAAATGAAGTAAGCACAGAACAAGCCACTTAATCACCTGCAATTGTTGAATGAAAGCTTC
>NW_027685220.1:0-7201 GCF_054177405.1 Leptonychotes weddellii | reverse complement strand
GTAGGAGGGTTCCCCTTTCTCCGCATCCCCGCCAACATCTGTCGTTTCCTGACTTGTAAATTCTAGCCATTCTGATTGGTGTGAGGTGGTATCTCATTGAGGTTTTGATTTGGATTTCCCTGATGCTGAGCGATATTGAGCACTTTTTCATGTGTCTGTTGGCCATTTGGATGTCTTCTTTGGAAAAATGTCTGTTCATCAGACTCGCAATATTGACGTTATTTTGTAACTTGCATTTTTAAAAAAATCAACATTTTATGGGTGTCCCTTATGCCAGGACATTTAAGTCTAAAGTCATTTTTTATAACAGTTGCTTAATATTCTGTTGGACAAAGAAAGGCACTGTAACTTTGCCAACACTTCTGCATTGGGGGGCACTTGCTAGGCTTCTGGGTTTTTGCCCCCTATCAATAATGCTTCATAAAATCCTTGTAGACATTTCCTCTGATGCAGCTGCTTTTATTTCTTTCGGACAGAATCCCAAAAGCAGAAGGCAGAACAACAGGCATGCGTATTTTAAATGTCAAGAGACTCCGGCAGATACTTCCCTAAGACGCTGTAGCAGTCCACACCCCAATCAGCAATGTCAGATCAGGGAATATCCATTCCCTGCATGCTCACCAGCACGGATTTTTGACAATTTTGTTAACTCTTGCCAACCCAATGGGAAAAAAAAAATTACCTTCTCATCATTGCTTTAATTTGTATTTTTTCCCTGAGGGCAAGGCCGGCAAATTTTCAGAGGCTACTCGCTACTTGCATTTTCTTTTCATGAACTGCTGGCTCACCTCTTTTGAATATTTTTCTGTGGGGCTCTTGCCAGGGTTGCTAGTACAAAATGGCCTTGCTCAATCCGTTTTGGTGAGACTCTGTGCATGAGATCACTGCTCATTTTGGGATCCCCGATATGGCCTGGATAAGAAGTACATCTTGGATCAGCCAGACTCAGGTACCCTACTCACTTGCATTTGTCCCTGGGGGAAGTTACCTCTCCTCTGGGACGCTGGGTCTCCACCTTTGGGGTCCAGTCTACAGGAACACGGAATTGCTCCGTGGTCACATGCAGCACGCCCAAGGTGACTGGCAGTGGCCATAGGGTGTCACATGATCCACGGGGAGGATCATAAGCCATGTCCTGGGACAACGCTGTCACACCAGAGGGCCTGCCTAACACTGACTGGGTCATCACTGAGCCTGACTCGTGTCCTCTCTGCCTGGAGAGCCCTGTTTTCTTGGCATGGATGACTGCCTTGGATGGTGGGGACCTCAAAACTGGTTGTGATGAGGGTAGGACCTGGATAGGGGCCAGGGTGTGGGGGACAGGCCGGGATCCTGAGACATGAGGTCTGGGGAGCACAAGGGGGTGGCATTAGGAGGCAGGACAGGATAGGGTCCCATTACTTCCAGGCTTCCGTAGTGCCCAGGACGACACACAAACCTCTGGAGAAGCCTATATGGTTGGTGTAAATGACTATTGTCCCCTTTTCACTTGGGCTCAGAGAGGTGAGGTCACTTTCTCAAGATCACACAGCCAGCAAATGACAGAGCTGGGATTTGAACCCAAGTCTGTCTGAATCCCCAACTCCATGCTCCTAACCAGGACCGCACACTGTGTGGCCAGTGCAAGGGCTATTGCCCTTGCTTCCAGTTGGTCAGTCCACAGTGGGCACCTGGACCAAATGCCAGGGGGAAGTGCCCCACAGAACTCTCAGTGGAGCAGCTTTAGACAAGTACAGTGTACTTAGAAAGCACCAGCGCTGGGGAGTAACAGTGACGAGTGCCACTAACTTCCAGCTCTTATTTAACCCTGGTAGCCCTATGAGGTAGGTCCGGTTCTTGGGTCTTTTTTAGAGATGGCCAAACCGAGGCAAAGAATGGTGATGTCACTTTAGACAAGGACACCCCCCCCCCACCAGCGAATGAGGGTTGGAGTGGGGACACAGGGCCCTATCTGTCTCTAGCCAGGGTCCTTGCACCACCGTTTGGAGGGAGGCAGGAAATGGTATCCAACAGAAAAGGTGGGGAATCAATGGAGGGGGCCCTCTGGTGGTAGGCACGGTGGGCAGCGTCCACTGTGCACCGGAGCTGAATTTAAATCTCTGTTCTGATATTTCCTAGTGGCGTAACCTGGGCAAGTCATTTTACCTGCCAGAGTCTCAGTTTCTGCATCTGTAAAATAGGAATAGGAATAGTGGGGACTTCTCGGGTAGCTGTGAGGATTCGGTAACAGAAAGTGTTCGCAGGTTATGATTAACACATGGTAGTGATGACAGATAGCTGTGCCAACGGAGTGATTCCTTCCTTTCCAGGGATGGGAAGACAGCTGGAGTGCCCCCTCAAGTCCAACTCACCAAGGGTAGGCAGAGTAGGG
Organism: Leptonychotes weddellii; assembly: GCF_054177405.1. Classification (NCBI taxonomy): domain Eukaryota; kingdom Metazoa; phylum Chordata; class Mammalia; order Carnivora; family Phocidae; genus Leptonychotes; species Leptonychotes weddellii. The sequence goes on along the minus strand of NW_027685220.1, from coordinate 4,830 downwards.
AAAGGGTACCCTGGAAGTTTTAGAAAGTTATTTTGGGGCAAATCAAGGACCATCCCGTGATCTCATGCCATCTTCTCTCCTCCTTCACTGGCCTCCTTTCTGTTTTTCCAAGGCCAGGAAGTCTCAGCCTGCTTCCCACATGAGGACTGTGACCACTTACTAACTCCTGGCTAATCTCCCCCAAACCTCTGCCTTCCTCACTGCCTTCACTCCCCAGCTCAAACACCATCCGTGGCTCCCCATGGTTCCCAAAGCTCAATGTCCACCTCCTACCTTCAACCTACCCTTTCAAACTGCCTTCCTGTCCAATCAAAACAACGGGACCCTGTCAAAATATTAAATCAGATCATGTTTCACTCTGCGCCAAACTCCCCTGTGGAGAAAAGTTTTGCAAATCTTTTATCTGATAAGGGACTTGTATTTAGCATCCATACAAAACTCCTACAACTCAGTAATAAAAAGGCAAATAATGCATTAAAAACTAGGCAAGGGATCGGACTGACAGTTCTCCGAATAGACATACAAAGGGCTTAGAAGCATATCATTCTTCATTAGGAAAATGCGAATCAACACTCTGAGATACTACCCCCCACCTGGCCCAAGGATGGCTATGGCTTAAAAAGACAGATAATAACAAGTGTTGGAGAGGATGTGGAGAAAATGGAACCCTCGTGCAGCAGTGAGAAGGTAAAATCATGCCGTGTGCTCCTTATCTGGGGTGTCATTGCCCCTGGGGCTTCTTAATTGGACCGAGCAAGGGAATGTATATGTAGATTTCTCTGCCTAAATCTGAAAAACCACGAGTCCACGCTGATATTTCCAATTCAGCCCACTGCCACAACAACCTTCTGAGGCTTCCAGCTTTCTAATATCTGTATTTCTCTTAGTGATAAACCTGGATCCCAAATCAGCATTATATTTATTCATTTGCTCAATCCCACACTACACAGAGAATAGTTTCAGAATACCACTTTGCAAAAACAAACTTATGACATAGAGTTTAAGATTCATGCAGTGTGGTTCTGTGATTTATTTGAAATAAGTCAGGTTTGTTTGTCTCTGCTTGCATTCCTTTTTATGGATTTTTCCCATACTGTTGATTTGAAAAATTTTTTAACTACACAAAATATCAACACATTTCCAAAAGTCAAAACTATACAAAAAGAGAACACTGTATATTAATGATACTGGAATTACAAAAAAAAAAAAGGAAACTACAAAAAGATATCGTCATAGACATGTCATTCTCTCTCCTAACCCTCCCACCCCCTTCTCATCCACCTCCTTGGGGAACTAATTTCATTAGTTTTCGGTTTATCCCACCTGTGTTTCCTTTGCAAAAATTAGAAGATTCAAGTACGTTTTATCTCCCCTTCTTTCTTACACAAAAGATAGCATACTATATATACTTTTTCACACTTTGCTTTTGTCAATGAACACTATGTCTTAGTAATCACTCCAGTTTATAGAAAACTTCCCCTTTCTTTTCTTTTTTACAGCTGTGTAGTACTCCATTGTGGGGATGATCCAGTTACTCAATGAATCTCCTACATATAGGCATCAGGGTGTTTCCAATATTTTAAAATTACGAACAGTGCTGCGGTGAACAACCTTATGTATAAATATTTAGGTGGAATTGCTGGGTCAGAAGGTAAATGCATGTGAAGTTTTTCGAGACACTACCTATTTTCCCTTCATTTAGCACACCTACCAGCCATTTATGTATGTCCATTTCTCCAGGGTCATCAAGAGAGTATGTTGTCAAGCTTCTTAATTTTTTCTAATCTGATGGGTGAGAAGTCATTTTTTTTAAGTTTTTTGAAAAGTAGTACAGTTTCTGTGCAGTCTTTATCCAGCTTCTCCCAAAGATAACATCCTCCATAACCAAAATATAATGATCAAAATCAGGAAATTGACATTAACACCTCACTTTTAACTAAATTACAGACCTTATTCCAATCTCACAATTCTCACATGCACTCAAAACTTCTGGTGTATATTTCTATGAAATTTTATTCTCAGTGTAGCTATAATTTGCATTTCTCTTATGGCCAACGAAGTGAGCATTTTTCATAAGTTTAAGGATCATTTTTTAGATCTTTTTTTTCATGAATTATCTGTTCATTTTTTTGTCTATTTTTCTATCCGGTTTTCACATTTACCTCCCTTAAATTTAAAGAGTTCTTCATATACTAATGATATTAGCCTTTTAACTATGATATATGTTGTTGTTGTTGTTCAAAGATTTTATTTTATGTATTTGACAGAGAGAGAGAACACGAGAGAGGGAACACAAGCAGGGGGAGTGGGAGAGGGAGAAGCAGGCTTCCCCCCCCCCCCAGCAGGGAGCCCGATGCGGGACTCGATCCCAGGACCCTGGGATCATGACCTGAGCCGAAGGCAGACACTTAAGGACTGAGCCACCCAGGCGCCCCTATGCTATACGTTGTAAATATTTTCTCCTGGTTTGTTAGTTACCTTTTGACTTTGCTTATGGTGTTTTCCACATGCAAAAGTTACAGAAGATTTTATATAGTCAACTGTATTAATCTTTTACTACATCTGAATTTTAAGTCATAGTTAGAAGGCCTTTTTCCACACACAAGTTATGGAGGAATTCATCCATATTTTCTTCTATAATTGCAGTTTTATTTTTTACATTTAGATGCTCAGCATTCAGGAGTTTCTATTTGTGTATGGTGTGAGGAGTGGATCCTGGAGCAATTAAGTAAATATAGCAAAATATTGGCAATTGATGCCAGGCACATGGGTATTTACCACGGTTGCAACTTTTCTCAAGGCCTGACAATTTAAAAAAATACACAGCTGTGGGTAAAGTGTGTTAAGCGGAGTTTCTGTAGGTGGACGGAGGCGCGGGGGGAGGCGCCTTTAAGATGGGCCCCGCCCACCCCGGAAGGGCTCGCCCAAGCCCCGCCCTCCGCCGCGCGTCGCCTTCTCCCCGGTCCGCGCCGGCCCCGCCCTCCGCAGCCGAGTACAGTCACGTGAGCCGCGCTGCGGCGCTCCGCTCCGCGCCGTCATGGTGGCCCCGATGTACGGTTCACCCGGCGGCCGCCTGGCCCGGGCGCTGACGCGGGCGCTGGCGCTGGCCCTGGTGCTGGCCCTGCTGGTCGGGCTGTTCCTGAGCGGCTTGACGGGCGCAATCCCGATCTCGGGACGCCAGTGGGGGCCCAACGGGCCGGTCCCTCCCGAGTCCCGCAGCCGCTCGGTGCTCCTGGACGCCGAAACCGGCCAGCTCCGCCTCGTGGATGGCCGCCACCCGGATGCCGTGGCCTGGGCCAACCTCACTAACGCCATCCGCGAGACCGGGTAAGGGTTGGCCCAACCCCGCGCGGGACCGGCCGGGGGAGGGGCTCGCACGGGCTCCGGGCCTCCGCGCCCCTGGCTCCCTGCGGGTCAGTTTCCCCTCCTCTGAGGCTGTAGCAGGTCCCTGGTTGGGTGGGGGCTAATGCAGCATCCCTCAGCTCATGGGGACCAGTCCCTCGCCTTCAGTAAAGGGTGACAGTACCTCTGTTACACTTAGAGACCAGATCCCTACCACCCAGACCCCAGTGCCTCCATCTGGATTAGGTCTGCGGAGCACCCCGTCCCCTCATCCCCACCGCCCTTGGGCCAGAAGGCTGGTGATAACTCTTCAAGAGAGAAACTCTCACTTCCTTGAGTGTGGCTTACCCCATGAGTGCCATGCTCCTGCCTCTGTTCCAGAACCAGGGCAGCCCGACTGAGCCTGGATTCTAGGCCAGTGGGAAAACCCAGGATCCCTAAATTCATGTAGATCCAGATAGTATTTTTGCTTGGGCTCTGCTCCTTCTTTCTCTCCTCCTTCCTGGTCCAGAGGAAAGTTGCTTAGCCAGATAGTTGGTATGGAGCCAAGTGCTCCATCCTTGGTAGTCATGATCAGCTGCTGTTCTGACTCCCCTGCCTGTCTGGGCTCCCATTTCGTTATCTGTGGCTCAGATTTTGAGGATGTGCTCTGGCTGGGAGGTTGGGTGGTACCCTTCTCAGGCCCTGTACCAGGGCTTCTGCCCATGCATTCATTCATTCATTCACTCACCTGATGTACTTGGCCTTGGGGACATAGAGCTGAGCAAGGTGGGTCTCCATTTAGAGGGGGAGACAGCACCAGAAGGGTAACCTGAGTCAGTGGGAGTGGGGAAAATCTGCCTTAAAGCCTTGTCAGCAGGGCTCAGGCCCTGGATTAAGGCTATGCTGGGGATCTTAGTGAACCCTAAGGCCCCCTCCCCGTTCCACCCTCCCACTGCTCCCATCCATTTTGCTGGCATGCATTAATTCCTGCAGGTGTTGGGGAGATATAGGACACTGAGGACACCCCCATCTTGATGCTTTGTGGGACTTGGGAGGGTATCAGATAGACAGACAGAGGGGAGATTGTGAGGAGGGGATTTGCTGCAGACACAGGAGCTGGGTGGGGCTGATCTGGGAAGGCTCTCAGGGAGAGGAGGCCACAGGGTGGGCTAGTTATTGTCTATGGAGGGAACTAGAGCTCTGTGGCTCTGGAATCTGGTGACCCATTCTCTGCTGACTCACACGTGTTTTTGGCCCTGCTTAGCAAAGCCAAGAGGGCATGACAAATCTCTGCCTCCATGTTAGCTAGGAAGGAGGCACAGAGGTGAGGCCCAGCATGGGAAGGGGGCCTTGTCCCCAGGAGGCCCCCACTGGGCTGTGTTGCTCTGAATTATGGAAAACAGAAATGGAGAGAGGGCTTCCTTGATTGTGGTGGATGGAAAGCTCTTTGTGGCCCAGCTCCTTCGCTGTGTGACCTTGGGCAAATCACTTCGCCTCTCTGAACCC
>NW_027685219.1:0-368 GCF_054177405.1 Leptonychotes weddellii | reverse complement strand
TGTATGAGATTTTTTTCGCCTGTAATGAAAACACTGAGGCCCATGTGCATGATATATGCATGCATATCCCACTGAAATCCAGAGAATAATAAATCAACTGGCATTTGAGTCTGAATTAGAGCTGAAGGCAAATCCATTCTATATTTAATAAGTCTGTATTCACTTTTTCTTTTTTTTTTAAAGATTTTTATTTATTTGACAGAGAGAGATACAGCGAGAGAGGGAACACAAGCAGGGGGAGTGGAGAGGGAGAAGCAGGCCTCCTGCCGAGCAGGGAGCCCGATGCGGGGCTCGATCCCAGGACCCTGGGATCATGACCTGAGCCGAAGGCAGACGCTTAACGACTGAGCCACCCAGGCGCCCCAAGT
>NW_027685218.1:0-368 GCF_054177405.1 Leptonychotes weddellii | reverse complement strand
GGATGGGTTAGCCTGGTGATGGGTATTAAAGAGGGCACGTTCTGCATGGAGCACTGGGTGTTATACCCAAACAATGAATCATGGAACACTACATCAAAAACTAATGATGTAATGTATGGTAATTAACAGAACATAATAAAAAAAAAATGAACACCCCCACCCTCCATCGCTCTGGCAGCCATCAGTGTGTTCTCTGTATTTGTAGGTCTGATTCTGCTATTGCTTGTTTGTTTATTTGGTTTTTCTTAATTTCCACATGTGAGTAAAATCATATGATCTTTGTCTTTCTCAGTTTGACTTATTTCACTTAGCATAATACCCTTTAAGTCCATCCATGTTGTTGCAAATTGCACAGTCTTTTTTAATGT
>NW_027685217.1:0-368 GCF_054177405.1 Leptonychotes weddellii | reverse complement strand
CTAGGACTCAGATCTTGGTTCCACCACATACTACACCCATGACTTTGATCAAGTTATTTAACTGGGTTGAATCCTAAAGGTCAACATCTGACCACGTCTAAAAGTTCCCAAGAAAGCATATGGACTTCCCCCCTTTAAAAAACTGTTACTGTTTAGGGGCGCGTGGGTGGCTCAGTCGGTTAAGCGTCTGCCTCTGGCTCAGGTCATGATCTCAGGGTCCTGGGATCGAGCCCCACATCAGGCTCCCCGCTCAGTGGGGAGTCTGCTTCTCCCTCTCCCTCTGCCCCTCTTCCTACCCCGCTCATTTGTGTGCACGCTCTCTCTCTCTCAAATAAATAAATAAAAATCTTTTTAAAAAGCAAATACAT
>NW_027685216.1:0-368 GCF_054177405.1 Leptonychotes weddellii | reverse complement strand
GGTGCAGGGCTGGCGTGGGCGGGCTGGGGGCTGCGGGGCGGGATGGGCCGACTTGGGCTGCCAGCCTGGCCGCACTATTCATAGCTCGGGCTGGCGTAGTTCGCATACTTGGCGTTTCTTACGTCTGGCTGGCCTGAGGCTGCCGCCCCTCCGCGGTGCTCCCTCCCTTCTCTTCCCTTACCTCCTCACCCACTCCTTTCCCTGCCTCCTCCCCCGCCTTCTACCTCTCTGCCAGTCTTCCAGAAATCTAGAGGTGGCCCAGCCCACAGGAGGAAACTGAGGCCCAGAGAGGGGGCGTGTCTTTCGGCCTGGCCTCGAGGGAGAAACTGGTAGTAATGAGGCGTGTAATGAGGTGGCTAAGAGCCTGG
>NW_027685215.1:0-368 GCF_054177405.1 Leptonychotes weddellii | reverse complement strand
TTTTTTTTTTTTTTAAAGATTTTATTTATTTATTTGACAGAGAAAGACACAGCGAGAGAGGGAACACAAACAGGGAGTGGGAGAGGGAGAAGCAGACTCCCTGCCGAGCAGGGAGCCCGATGCGGGACTCGATCCAGGGACTCCAGGATCATGACCTGAGCCGAAGGCGGTCGCTTAACCAACTGAGCCACCCAGGCGCCCTCTACTGCTATTTTTTACTTTAATTTACTTTCAGTTAGTTAACACACAATGTTATATTAATTTCAGGTGGACAATATAGTGTTTCAACAATTCCATACATCGCCCTGTGCTCATTACAACAAGTGCAGCCCTTAATCCCCATCACCTATTTAACCCATCCCTTCCCA
>NW_027685214.1:0-368 GCF_054177405.1 Leptonychotes weddellii | reverse complement strand
GTGAAAAAAATTGGCAAGCTATCACTTCTGAATACTCAGCTGAATTGCTGAATGAATAATAAGGCAAAGATGCTTCCCGAAAGAAGAATAAATAAAAGCTCATTGTTGTGCAATAAATCCTTTTCTGTACAACACCGCTGAGGAAACTGGCTCTGGGTTTATCTAAGTATTCAAGCCATTTTATTTCATTCTTTTCTGCACCTTATTCTGTTCCAGAAGCTGGTGCCCACTCCTACCCTATTATTCCCTCACGAAACATTAATGCTACAGGATGGTATGGGGAGAGACGCCAGTTCCATGACTATTGATAGGAGCCTCCAGGGACTAGAATAGGGGGTTTGTTCACAAAGTGGCAGCCACAGGGAAAT
>NW_027685213.1:0-368 GCF_054177405.1 Leptonychotes weddellii | reverse complement strand
TGTCTAATATTAGTTGATTGTGTATGTGTGGATTTATTTCTGAGCTCTTGATTCTGTTCCATTGGTCTATGTGTATGTTTTTATGCCAGTACCACACTGTTTTATTATAGCTGTGTAATAAGGTTAGAAATAAGGAAGTGTGATGCCTCCAGCTTTGTTTTTTGTTTTCCTTAAGATTGTTTTAGCTATTAAGAGTCTTCTGTGGTTTCACATGAATTTTAGGATTTTTTTTTCTATCTCTGTGAAAAATGCCATTGCAATTTTGATAAGGATTACACTGAATCTATAAATGGCTTTAGGTAGCCTATACAAACACTTTGAAAAATTATTTGTCATTATCCACTCAAGTTAAATATATGTACATCTTA
>NW_027685212.1:0-368 GCF_054177405.1 Leptonychotes weddellii | reverse complement strand
CCGTCCCCCTCTGACCGCCCCTTTCACAAAACCTGACTCTCAGGATTCACTTTGCAAAAACCTTCCCTTCCGTGGGATGCGTTTTGCAACCCTGTTATTGGGGTCACCCTGAGCAGGTTCTATCATCTCCCATCCCCGGGAGCTTCCGTGGGGCACGCTCACCCAGCTGCTGGTCCAGCTCCCAGCTCAGATGCCAGAAGGCCACACTGGGCCCCAGCAAGGCCCACAGCTGCTCCTGGATGAGTCCACCCCCTCTGTGGTGCAGAGAGCGTGGCTTCCTCCACCAGCATGTACACAGCTTTCGGCTGCATGCAGGAAGGGCCTCTCTGGGCTGCTGTGCCCGCTGCACCCACGGGCACCCTGGCCTG
>NW_027685211.1:0-368 GCF_054177405.1 Leptonychotes weddellii | reverse complement strand
TTTTTTTTGTAGTTTTCTCCTTATGTCAGGGGCCACTTGGGTGACAGATTTGTGCTTTAGGATCAATTCTCCCTCTGGTGTCTCTGGGGAGAGGGAGGTATGCTGGATTAAAGCCGCTCTCAGCCTTTCCAAAAAAGTGGAAGGAGGTTCCTGGGGCCCCTGATAACCTGTGTCAATTTAGAATAATTTAAAGTTTTGCTCTGTCCTTCATAGCCCTTCTAGAATACATGTGAAAGTGCTTCTGTTTCCACATTCCCAGAGAAGTATCATAGTCCCATCCTGGGCCCTCCAGGGGTACAGCCTGCTTCCCCGAGGGGAAGGCCTCCTCTCCTACTGTCGCTCTCTCTCCATATGCCATCATTTGTTCA
>NW_027685210.1:0-368 GCF_054177405.1 Leptonychotes weddellii | reverse complement strand
TCTTACACTTGCTCCCTTTTTGTTTTGCTGCTCACTTCTGCTGCTCAACCCTCTTCTCTCCCTCCTTTTATTAATATTTATTAATATTTTACATTTGAGTAATAATGAGCAGGTAAGAAAACAGCACTATAAACACCATTTCACTAATCTTACTGCTCCTTCCTGGATTGTTTGATCATATATTATCTTTCTAGACTGATATTTTTTTTTTTTTAGATTTTTGTTTGTTTGTTTATAAAGGGACATTTCTATCTACCTGACAACTTCCTTAAATCCATAACTTGCGGTTAAAGTTAGCCTAGGGCTCCTCAACCCTGGTTTTATTACATTTGTGGCCAGTTAAATCTTTGTAATATCTTGTGCACTGT
>NW_027685209.1:0-7202 GCF_054177405.1 Leptonychotes weddellii | reverse complement strand
GGATCGAGTCCCGCATCGGGCTCCCTGCTCGGCAGGGAGCCTGCTTCTCCCTCTGACCCTCCCCCCTCTCATGTGCTTGCTCTCTCTCATTCTCTCTGTCTCAAATAAATAAATAAAATCTTTAAAAAAAAATAAATAAAATACTGAAAACCATCAGTCAGCAGCAGCCGGTTGGTACGTCCTGGTACTCGGTACAAACAACAGGATACTGCCGGGGCCTCCTCCTCTTCCCTGGCTTTGTGGCTCAGCCTCGAGTGAGCTCTGTGCCCAGCTCCCAGCCCAAAACGTAAACAAGGAAGCGGCGGGCCTCACACATTGACGAACCCGAGAACTTACTTCTCAGGGGGTACTCTTTGGTATCTTCTGAGCTGTGTGCATGCGTTGCTCATTCAAAACAATCCAAAGCAAAACCAGTAAGGAGAGAAAGAAACCAACTGGAAATCAGCATGGAGGCAGTCCTTTCACTGAGGACCCCTAACGGACTCATTTGGCAAGTGTATAATTTATTGATGCCAGACAACTTCTTTTGAGCCTTATAACAACGCTGAAATGAGCGTTTATTCTTATTTATAGTTCCAGAAGCCCAGGCTCAGAGAGGCAAAGCATTTGTCCAAGTGGCCCAGGCACGCAGGGCTGACCGGGCCCGGGCTCAGTGCTGCCCCCACGGACACCGTCCCAGGAAGCTTGGCTTCTAGCATCGGGAAGACACGGAGCAAGGTTTATCGGCAAGCTTTCTCTCCTTGATGCTTCCTGCAGACTCACCCTTCCGATGGCTCGCGGCTGATGGAGTCTCCCTATCTACCGATCGTGTAGTCACAACCAGGAGAGGGCTCTTTCTGATTCCACTCCCCACCCTGTAAATACACCAGAAGGTGTTGTGAGCACATTCATTCCAAACGGAATCTGCGTGAAATCTTCCCATAGCAAAAGAAATGGAGGCTGAGTCCTTGTGCTGAGTGTGTGTGGCCCAACAGGTGAGGAGACTCCCCCAGAAATCTGTGTATTTGCTGGGTGTCACGTGGAGCCCTGGTTTCAGGGCCTGTTTATTTTGGGGGATTTGTGACAATGAAATCCTTTGATTTCACTCGCTATGCCCTGGCTCATGCAGAGATTACAAGAAATCTCCTTGCTGTTCGTTATCTAAATTAGCAGGGAGTAGGCGGCGTGACGGAAGATACTGCCCGCCCACAGGCAAAGGACAATGGCACCCAGAGTCTGCCCCCCGCTCCGCCTGGCCCCCCGGCTCTCCCCCAGAAGCGGGTCTGAGAGCAGAGGTGCAGCTCAGGGCGGGCCCATCTTCTGGCTGCTTGGATTCTTCCCTTTCGAGCAGGGATTGGGGGAGCCCAGCAGGGCACGTTTGCCCACAGACCCCTTGTTCTCCGCTTCAGTAAGAACATCTACCGACCAGAAACATTTGCTCTGCTGGGGAACCCACAGCCGCACCGTGCGGCCGGCCCCTCCTGACCCCCTCGCTGTGGGGATCAGCCCGCGCACTGACGTGCAGTTCTAGCCCTCGCCCCGCCCCGGCCCCCCACCCAGCAGCACCCCACGCGCCCCTTCCTCCCGCACCCCCCCCCGTGTCGCCAGGCCCCGTCCCAAGTAATTATGCCGCACATGAATCATTTTTTAATGTTTGGTTTAATACATACAGATTCTTTAAACAATAAAAAAAAAATCAGCAAACAGCATCACAATCTGGAAATCTCTTTCTTAACATAGAAAACGGTTTCTTAATGGCACAGGGGGAGAACTCAACAGCAAGCCTGACAACATAATTAGAAGATTGTTACCGGGGAGGGAGAAGCATTCTTTACACAGCACTCACCGCTCTCAATAAGATTATTCCCCCTGAATAGCTAATCAGCTTTCTCCGGCTTCCCAAATCCGTGTGCTTCAAGTTGCTCTCGCGGTTCTCCCCACTTACTAAATGGCAAACAGTGACACCTCGGAAGGGGAAGTGTAAAGTGTTAACTGGATGTGAGCAAACAGCTCGATGGCAGCTGCGGATCCAGAGATCCCTGGCAGATTAGTGGCAATTTAGGAAGATGGGACTGTCACACCTGGGTTGACAAGGGCTGACACGGTTTGTTGATCTCTGCTCCCGTCTCAAATTTGAGTGTCACATTTCAACAGAAATGAGAGGAATACAAAAAAATAAAAAAATAAAAAACCCTTTCAGGACTCAGCCCTGGCTTCACAGCAAGTGTTTACGGCGCCGGGAACAAAGGACCGCGGGGAGCGTGGGCACAGGGGCCGGCTGGCCGCCGACGGGCCTCTCCCACCGCCGGCCTTGCTGGCCCCCCCGGGCCAGCTCGGGAGGGGAAGGGGGAGAGTGCAGAACAGAGGGTCGGTTGGCCGAACACTGTGCTGGGGCAACTGTGCTCCCACACGCTGCCTATTCTGGAAGAAAGCACCTGCTCACAGCCATTTCCCTGCTCCGGGGACGCCGCCTCCCCGGCTTCCTCTAGAGCCCACCCTTCAAGATGCAGGGCCCGGCACACTGGGCATCTGCAAAGCTCTGCGGGCGGGAAGGCCATGGCAGGGCGGCGGGGCCGGGGCCGGGGCCGGAGCCCGCCTGGGGCTAGACAGGTAGCCGCAACGGCCGCATGGGCGGTGGCAGGCGGGGACAGGACACGCTACCAGCAGCACGACGTCCGGCCACTGGGGGCCCGTGGAGGGTAAAGGCGGATGGACGCCCTCTCTGCTGTCCACGCTGCTCAGAGCTGTCAGAGTACTAAGAACACGACTCTAGCTCTTTCCAGCTCAGTGAAAACTTGGAAATGCCTCATCCCACGGACCCCCTGATTCATGGCTGAGGAAATGCTGGGAAGGATGTCCTGCGTGCCGCCCCTCGGCCGGGCAGGGTGGGGGTAGAGCCAAGGCCAGGTGTCCCCAGCACCAGCCCTGGGCCACACAGAAGGCCCACGGGAGCCACACTGAGCCGTGCTGATGTTTAAAGTTGGAGAAGCAGAGGACGTGCAGTCCTCGGGCTGGAGCACGGGGACGCGGACAGCCTGCACCCTCTCCCCCCACCCCTCCCCGCCTGATCCGAGCATCTCTCTGAGTAAATGCACCAGTAAGTTCCCTTTCCTTGGGGAACAGTTGGCCCCAGCCAGGCCGCTCATGTTCCCGTCTCTGGAAGACTGACCGGCAGCTGGTGTCCTCAGGTTTTCTTTCCCAGAGTGGGGGCCCACCCTTCCTCCAAGTAGCTGTCCCTTCAGGGCCCCATCTTGCCTCGGGTGTCGTTAGGTGCCCAGCCGCCGCTGAGGTGAGGCAGGCCGGAAGAGGAATGTGCATGTCTGTTGGGCTCCCCGTGCTCAGGGTGGCCTCAGGCCACAGGGATGTGCGTGCAGTTAGTGCTGTCCACTGGGAGTGCCCACACTGGTGAACGGGCTGCACTTGGACTTCCTTCCTGAAGGCGCTCAGGGAGGCCCTGAGCCTCAGCCTGCATCTCCCCTGGGGGCTGGGAGCCGTTCTTTGGAGAGCAACCTTCTTTCCGGGAGGTCTTTGTACCCACTCTGACTCCAGTTCCAGGCCTGTCCCAGTGTGGTTCAGGAGGGACCCAGAACGGACATGCCTTGACCGAAGGATAACGAGAGGCAGATGCTAGCTTCAGTCAGGCTCGGGATGCTGCGACAGCCAGCATCACAGCCTCACGGTTTAAGACAATTAACCTCATTTCTCAGCATTTCTCGGCTCAAGCTGTGGGTCAAGGATGCCCTGCAGGGCTGTCCTTCATGTGCTGGCTCAGCATTCTGGAAGCTTCTATCTTACACCACCTCCGTATCAGCCAATGCTTCCACAATCACGGGGGAAACGGAGCGTAGAGACGCCACCACTCTTCCACATGTCCACTCAGAAGTGACACGTGTCCACGTTCCTCGTCACCTGGCCAAGCCTCACCTCGCAGAGAAATGCAGTTCTCCTGTGTGGCCAGGAGGGAAGGAGCTGGGCTGACATCAATGCCACGTTTAAATGAAACACTTCCTGAGTGTGCACGGGATGGAAGGTCCCAAGTACAGTTGGGAGTGCGATGCGTGTGCACATCTCTGCAGGCGTATGTTGATTCCTTCAACCAGCAATTCTTTATGGAGGGCGTGCAGGGTGCCCGTGTGTAAAGCCCTCCTCTCTTGTCAACCCTCCCCATGCCCACAGCCCCACAGGCAGAAGAACAGACAGAATCCTTGGCCCCAACGCGAGAGCAGAGAAGAGGCCAGGCTGAATCTTACTAGGACACGGTGGATGGACGCTCACGCAGAATAAACTAACATTCCAGGCCTCTGGACACACAATCGGGCTGTTCCCCACGTGCCCCAGGGAAGAAAAGCAGTTTATCTGAAATGGATTTTTCATTTGCTCACTGGTATTAGAACAAGTCATGGGAGCATCTTCTCATTCCACGGTTGTGTTGGCCACGGTTTGTCTTCCTGCATTCTCATGTTCAAGTGTAAACACAAATCTCTTGATGTTTTCCATAGTTTCACCTCTCTTTTAAGGAAAGGCCCCCACAGATTGTCATTTTCCCCTACATCTCTAGGGTTTTCCCACCATATTCCTTACAGTTCCCCACTGATCCTCCTTCTTGCATCAAGGTCCTTCTCCTTGTTCTCAGCTGAGCTGGCCATGACGTGTGGAGGGCCACTGTCCCCACAGGAGTCTTGTCTCCTCTCTCTGACCATACACGGCATGTGACAGCCCTACATAATAGCCGCATGCCCGGCCTTCCCAATCCTCCCCTTTGTGGCTTGTCTGAGACTCCTCTGATGGCCAGGCCCACGAGCTTCCTTTGACAGAACTTCTTCTCCCATTCCTGGCCACAGCTTTTTGCTCAATTCCAGCATTTTCTCAGGCTGTTCTCAGTGGTTTGAAAAGCGTCCAATTTCATAGAGAGTAGAATCCTCTGTTCTAATTCAATGCCTACTTCTAATCACATCCTACATGAAGTGCCCTCGGCATAATCAATGCAATTACACATCCTTGCCCATCTGGAAAGTCCAAGAAACATCCTTCCAATTCTTTTTGGAGGTTACCTTCTTTCATGAAATAAAGGCCTTTGCTAGGATCGGATGATCTTCATTTGTTTTGAGTCACAAGGAAGGGAGGACGCCAGGCTGAAGTCTGAAATGACACCCATGGCTCAGGAAATGATTCAGGAAATGACACGGAGGCAGACCCGGTCTCCATCTGAGAGGTGACACTCTCTTTCCCACCATGCCCTCCACACATACCCCGAGGGCATCATTTTCTTCCATGCTAACTAAAGTCAGACTTCTCACTGGAGCGAGAACCTACCAGGTTATCAGATTATACTTGAAAGTACGTAGGAAAAATGTGTCTTAATTTACGTGACAAGGCATGAGCAACATGATGGTCTTCTAATGAGTCTCCCTATATCTGACCCAAATGCAAAGGAATACAAACTTTTTAACTTACAGCCTACAAGCTGAAACCCAAGCACGCACTGGTGAATCAACCACTCAGAGCGTGAGAATTCAAGCTCAGACCCGCAGGCTGAAGGAAAAGGCAATCACACACTCCAGCTGATGTTAACTACTGGATTTAGATTTTCACAGATTACACGTGGTAAAGTCATCATTGCTCCTCCACACAGGTTGTTGAGAAAATAAAGTGGTGTGACAAGTCTAAGTTTCTGTTTATTTTGACTTTGGCGGTATGAACGTTGACCTCCACAAGAAGAGGTGGCCCACAGGCGAGGGAGGGCCCACACCCCTTTCCCTCCCAATCCATGGGCTGGCGAAAGGCAGCTTGATGGCTGGCTGAAGCATTTTAGCCAGCAGTTGAATCCATCTATGGCGACCTGCTCATGAAGAAACCATCCACTCAGATTACCAACATCCTGGCTCATCCCCAAACTGATCAACTAAGTGGTCCTCTGCAGATTCAGCACTGCGCTTCCTTGGCATGCCTGCCAGGAACGTGTTCCTCAATCAAAGATGAGCACATAAGAGCTCAATGTAGAGCCCATTCCCAATGATGTCACCAGCAAAACTGCAACGGGTGACAGAAAGTGACAGGGAGTCTAAGCATGCAAACTGGAGTACACAGAGATGATCACTGTGTTCCAAAGAAAACATCACAAGATTCTAGACAGAGAAGTCTGCATTTCATTTTCTAGTCCAGAGTGCAGAGAAAGTCCAGCGTCAGCCTCCAAGACCAGAAGACTGTGGTCAGTTCTCAGGGGACAACCTACTAACTGTGTAAACTTGGACAACTGAGCTCATTTCTCTGCCCTCAGACGACCAAGCAGCCTGCGAAGGGATGACTGGACCCGGCTTTATAAGGGCGCCTTCTCCACAGGGCCTGGACAGAGTCTTCTCATTACCTAAAGTGATGTAATGAGGACAGATGAGGAAGCTGGATAATCCACCAACTGGATAATCTGCCCTCTAGATAGCTAAGATGGACTAATCTGCAAGTTAATTGTTAGGTAGGAAATATTTGTCTGCCGTGAGAGTAGCTCGGTTACAACACAAAGGCTGGCTTGATTTTGTGCACTTAACACAAATCACCAGGGAAAATGCATCTCATCAACTGGCTTCTCCAATTTTAATCAATTGCTTATTATTTCCCTCCACACCAACGTATTTCCATGATTTCTGCCGTGTGAAATAACCATGAAATACTCCAGGGAGTGAGGCCTGGCAGGAGAAGGAGGCCGCGTCTTGACCCTGTGCACACAGGCTGCTGGAGGGCCCTGGAAGATTTGCTTTCCTGGCCCCTGCCCCATGCCCACCAGCGGCATGAGGTGTGGGTGACCCGTGTGAGCTCAGTTGAGAGTAGCTTCTCCATCGAATTATATGGAAATTATTAGTCAGGTGGAAGGAGGTTCAACCTCTGAGTTCTTAATCAATTCGTGTGTTGTGCAATAGAAACGGAGTGTTGCAAACCCCCGAGGACGGAATGTGGGAGTGCTCCCTCACCAGGTCGCTGCACCCCCTTTCCCAGCCTCACGGAAGTCCACGGTTAGGCCACTCGCCAGAGAGCCGGGACTCACGCCAGGCAGGGCAACTGTGGCTCTGGGTTTCTGCTTCCCAGGCTAGCTTTCCATCATTCTGTGCCAAAGACCTGAGTCTGGGGCGTTAGCTATTTTAGGCTGAGCTATGGAGAACAGAAGTTGAACGGGAGGAGCTTCCGAGGAAGTGTGTTGGGGAGACTGAGGCACAGGGGGTGCAGCCATTCCT
>NW_027685208.1:0-368 GCF_054177405.1 Leptonychotes weddellii | reverse complement strand
TGAGTGGCTCAGTTGGTTAAGCGACTGCCTTCGGCTCAGGTCATGATCCTGGAGTCCCTGGATCGAGTCCCGCATCGGGCTCCCTGCTCAGCAGGGAGTCTGCTTCGTCCTCTGACCCTATCCCCTCTCATGTGTTCTCTCTCTCTCATTCTCTCTCTCAAATAAATTAAAAAAAAAAAATCTTTAAAAAAAAAAAAAAAGAATAAGATGGAAGGAACTTTAAAAAAAAAAAAGAAAGAAATTCAGATGGTGTGGAGTTATCCTTACAAGATGTCAGCCTTTGTAAAGAGTCATGGGGAGCAGCAAATCTGGAGGCTTCTTATGAAGAGCCACACGGGTCCAGTTCTGGATTTTGTGGTGAAGCAGAT
>NW_027685207.1:0-368 GCF_054177405.1 Leptonychotes weddellii | reverse complement strand
GCGCCCCCAAAGTGTGCATCTTTTTATAGGGGCGGTTTTTTAATCAGGGCCACAGGAAAAATCCATGAATGGGTTTCAGGAGGTCTGGATACCTTTTAAAATTCTTAGCAAAACCCTCTTCATAGGTGTATGTGTCCATTTTTCTGAAGAAAGGTTTATTGATTTCATCATATTCTCAAAGGTATCCATACAATTCTAACTTCTATAGAACCAAATAATAATGGGAACATAATAAATGTCATTTAATGACAATGGTGACCTTTGTATATGATAGTAAGACATGTACTACTGTTTTTCAAGGTATTCTGCACAGCCTTTACATGGGGTGATTTTTAGGATAGAATCACATTAAAGGTACATTTTTTTTT
>NW_027685206.1:0-368 GCF_054177405.1 Leptonychotes weddellii | reverse complement strand
AGGTCTGGGAAGACTTGGCAACCCTGGATGGACAGATCTGGCTTTCTGTTGACTTGATAATTAATTTAATTGATTTTGGGTGGACAGAATTTATCAAAAACATAATCTATTAGAGGGATAGATCAAAATTAGTAAATAGAAGTAAAACGAATTGAGGCAGTAAATATGGGGAAATTATACAGATTAGTGAGTCTTGTGAGAACCAAACAAAATGAGAAGGAAACTGCAGGATATTTCCCGGTCTTGGGACCACAGGAATGAGGTGAGCCAAGGGCAGTACCATAGTTCAACTAAGTAGAACCAAGGTCTTGACAACAGTGGAACTCATTATGTACCACTTTTAGTTACCCTGGCAATAACCTTTTTTT
>NW_027685205.1:0-368 GCF_054177405.1 Leptonychotes weddellii | reverse complement strand
CCCCCCCCCACCCCCCGCTTGTGCTCTCTGGCTCTATCTCTCCGTCAAATAAATAAAATAAAACCTTTAAAATAAATAAGTAAATAAATAAAACCAGTGTTCGTGAAGGGCGACCTCGGCGGGCCGAAGGAAGGACAGGGATATAAAAAGAAGTGGGTCTGAGTGAGCGGGGGAAGAACCCTCCCACGCCAGTCCTAGTATCCACGGAACAGGGGCTGCCTTCCCCCGGCTGGCTGCAAGCTGAGGGGCTTCAGTGAACCCCCGGCTGAGAGAGGAACTGCCCCCCTCCACACCCCCACCACCCCCATCGTGGTAGTCCTGCTGGGCTCCTGGCAGAGCAAACCCACCCTCCCTGGAAGAGGATACCT
>NW_027685204.1:0-368 GCF_054177405.1 Leptonychotes weddellii | reverse complement strand
TATTTTCCTGATTCTAGTAATTGCCTATTAAAACCGGATATTGTGGATCTTGTAGAGACTTTTAAGAGTTTCTTATCTTCTCCTGAAGAGTAAGGATTTGTATTATACCTGACAGTTAAATCAATGGCTAATCAAGTTGGACTTGTGGAGGCTTGGTTTACACTATTTTATTTTTTTTTAAAAGATTTTATTTATTTATTTGAGACAGAGAGAATGAGAGAGAGAGAGCACATGAGAGGGGGGAGGGTCAGAGGCAGAAGCAGGCTCCCTGCCGAGCAGGGAGCCCGATGCGGGACTCGATCCAGGGACTCCAGGATCATGACCTGAGCCGAAGGCAGTCGCTTAACCAACTGAGCCACCCAGGCGCC
>NW_027685203.1:0-368 GCF_054177405.1 Leptonychotes weddellii | reverse complement strand
TGCTTCTCCCTCTGACCCTCTTCCCTCTCGTGCTCGCTGTCTCTCATTCTCTCTCTCTCAAATAAATAAATAAAATCTTAAAAAAAAATAGGGAAATGTTCAGTGGTGGTTTTGCTAAGGATGTGAAGAAAATAAAGATTCCAGTTCTTAGACCCTAAATATATTGCAGGCACTTCTACTTGTGTTTCTTTAAGAACAGATGAAAAAAACAAAACAAAACAAAACAGAGAGATGCTTAGTTTAAAGGTAAAATGAGTTCATGGGCATATTGCATAAATTTGAAAAAAATGTAATCTAAAAAACCCCTTTATGATTAATTATTTCTATTATTCTTAACCCTAACTTATACTTAAACATCATCAACCTGC
>NW_027685202.1:0-368 GCF_054177405.1 Leptonychotes weddellii | reverse complement strand
ATGGTCAGTGACCCATTTTTCTCCAGATTCCTAAACTTACTGATTTAAAAAAAATAAAAGGAAAAAGCCTTACCAACGATCAAAATATAACTGCCTTAGCTTAGCACGTTTTCAGTAATAAGATCAAGGATGCAAAGTTAAATATTCATTGGGTGTTTGAGATTAATATATGTGTGTACTTTGATGGCACTTCTACATACCTTGTAACAATGTGACTTACACTTTTAAAAAAGAGGTAAAAAAATCTCATTGCTCTTTTGGGCATATTCAGATACTATGTAGAAAGGTATTACTGTTTTAAATTAATATTTGTATTTCTATATAATGAACCATGTGGAAAGTAAATGATACATGCCTTTTGCCTATCT
>NW_027685201.1:0-368 GCF_054177405.1 Leptonychotes weddellii | reverse complement strand
GTGAAGGAAACTCTGCAGGCCATGATCCTGCAGCTACAGCCAGCAAAGGAGGTGGGAGAGAGAGAGGCTGCAGCTTCCTGTGTGACAGCTGGTGTCCGGGAAGCGCAGGCCTGAGGCGTGACAGGATGCGGGGGGAGGAGGGTGAGCGGCCACATCATCGACATGGATGCACCGGAGGCCTCTCTCACCTCCCCGGCACGGCCAATGTGCCTGAATCCATTACGGACACAGGGCCCTGAGGGCTCCCTGCACAGAGGTGGTCCCTCTTTGCGCTCCTGGGGCTAAGAGCAGGGAGACCGCACATTGGAAGATGGAGGGGGACGATCTGCTGGATTTGCTTCCAAGTGTCAGCCAGAGGCACCTTTCCC
>NW_027685200.1:0-368 GCF_054177405.1 Leptonychotes weddellii | reverse complement strand
ATGGTCAGTGACCCATTTTTCTCCAGATTCCTAAACTTACTGATTTAAAAAAAATAAAAGGAAAAAGCCTTACCAACGATCAAAATATAACTGCCTTAGCTTAGCACGTTTTCAGTAATAAGATCAAGGATGCAAAGTTAAATATTCATTGGGTGTTTGAGATTAATACATGTGTGTACTTTGATGGCACTTCTACATACCTTGTAACAATGTGACTTACACTTTTAAAAAAGAGGTAAAAAAATCTCATTGCTCTTTTGGGCATATTCAGATACTATGTAGAAAGGTATTACTGTTTTAAATTAATATTTGTATTTCTATATAATGAACCATGTGGAAAGTAAATGATACATGCCTTTTGCCTATCT
>NW_027685199.1:0-368 GCF_054177405.1 Leptonychotes weddellii | reverse complement strand
TGAGAAACAAACTGAGGGTTCTAGAGGGGAGGGAGGTGGGAGGATGTGTTGGCCTGGTGATGGGTATTAAAGAGGGCACGTTCTGCTTGGAGCACTGGGTGTTATACGCAAACAATGAATCATGGAACACTACGTAAAAAACTAATGATGTAATGTATGGTGATTAACATAACATAATAATTAAAAAATATAAAATAAAAAAAGTCAACCATGTTTCAAACAAGAGTTCATAAAAACTACAATTATCTTCCTCTGTCCATTCAGTTTCATGTTATTAATTTTTGATCTGTTTAAATCCAGTTTTTCTATTAGTTCTGGTAATTTTTACTTTAGTTTTGCTATCTCAAAGGTATCAGATACCTACATTT
>NW_027685198.1:0-7203 GCF_054177405.1 Leptonychotes weddellii | reverse complement strand
AAAAAAAAAAATAAAAAAAAAAAATAAAGAGGGCACGTTATGCATGGAGCACTGGGTGTTATGCACAAACAATGAATCATGGAACACAATATCAAAAACTAATGATGTAATGCATGGTGATTAACATAACAATAAAAATTTTTTAAAAAGAAAGAGCATATCTGTAGATTTACAATTTCTTACCTATAAATGATGTTTACTAATTTACAAGCTGTGTTCACATATATGGTTTTGTGTGAAATCACTACCATGTAGTAGGTAGCTTTATTAGTTCTATTCTGGAGATGAGAATATTGAAGTTGCAAGCAACAAAGTGGCTCTTTGCCCCAAATAGGCCCATAACTGTTTCCTATTAAATGAGAGACATTTTTAGCTTAAGGGCACTGTGGAATCTTACTCCTGAAAGTAAATTTGGGCATTTCAGAATGATTTAAAGCTCTAATGATTTTGTTGAGGTAAATAGAAGGATAGTTACTAAATATGACTCAAGCCAATAAACAAAGGAAGAAAAGAAAACACTTAAGCACCTACGGCTTTGCAAAAGGCAGGAGGCAAGTTTTTATTCCAGCATCTTCTAAACTATGCCTCAGGACCATTAGTGTCCCAAGTTATATGAACAGGAGTTCTAGAGAAAAAAAGGATTTTGAGGTGGAATACGTTTTGAAAACACTACTAACTGTATCTTTTTATTAAAGGTTAATGCATTAAAAGCTCTGAGCATGTCTGCAGTAAAGAAATCCATTCAATTTTGTTAATACTTCCCAAACTTACTTGACCATGGAAAAACTTTTTTGTCATGTAATTCCTTTTACCAAACTGTGGTATTCATATGTTCCAGCATAAAGACTAAGCATACTGGTTTGGCCAGATAAAAAGAGGAAACTTGCCTTGGATTTACAATAAGGAACAGGGCCAAAGTAGTAGTCATTATATTTTGTTATGGCAGCCCTAGAAAACCAATAGATTGTACATCTCTAGATCACAGTGATTTCCAATCATCAGATGGGGTACAACCTCTCTGAACTAAGTATATTGGGGGACTTTCTCCAGTATAGTTGTGTTAAAGGTCTTCAAGACCATCTCTAGGTTTGCTAATTAACTAGAAAGACTTACAGAATTCAGCATATGGTCATACTCACAGCTAACATCTATTACAGTAAAAGGATACAAAGTAAAATCAGGAAAGGGGAAGATGTGTGGGGTGAAGTCCAGAGAAAACCAGGAATAAGCTTCCAAGAGTCCTTTCCCAGTGGAATTACACAGGATGCACTTACTTCCCCCAACAATGAGTTATAACAACATCTGTGGAATGCTGTCTACCAGGGAAGCTCATTACAGACTCAGTGCCCAGAGTTTTTATTGGAGACTGAGCATGTAGACTCTCTCTGCCTAGCATGAACCAAAATTCTAGACTCCCAGAAGGAAAGCAGGTGTTCGGCATAAACTGCATTGCTTGTGCAAACAGTTTTAGGTACAGGGAACTACTCTTATCAGTTCTAGGAATTGTGGGGTAGCCAACAGACACCAGTCAAAGGCCAATCTTGCAAATAGGTCTTTATAAGAAGGGCAGGCTCAGGCCTGCTGCATTAACTCTTCTGCACAATGGTAGATGATTAAAACAACCGAAATGTTGGATAAACTGTAAAAACACTGTTTAAAGTACACCATCGATCTGAAACCTTTAGGAATTTACAGAGACCAAAAATCAAGTGAAGGCAGGAACCTGAAAGGTAAGGAAGAGACAAAAACAGCTTTTGTGCTGAAGGTTTCTTCTGGACCTAGGAGAATGAGCACCTTCACTCTGACAAATGTACACAGTCCAGGGAACAGGAGATAAAATCCAGGAGCCACTCCGGATGGATTGCCTAGTAGATACTGCTACAAAAAGGTAGCACCTGAAAAGACTACATCTTCTTTTTTAAAGTAAATGAGGAAAAAACCTGCTGACCAAAAGGGAACTTCCAGAAAACTTGCTGCTCCCTACCTCAACATTGGATGGAAAGGAAAAAAAAATCCTCTTGGAATTGGAAACTACAAGCAGAACTCATGCATGTTTGTGGTCCAAATTAAAGCTATCTATGTGATATATAAAACCTCGAGTATATAATTGTATTTAGAGTTGGTACAGGTTGATAGTGCTGCCAGGAAAGCAGCTAAAATATATATAAATTATCTCTAGAGAAATATAATTTCAGTCTAGCCTTTAAAGTTAAATATCCCCACAAAAGTTTCAAGGAAAATGAGTAACTTTCAGTCAAATATCACAAAAAGCACATAGAAACAAAGCATTATGTGAATGTCGGCAGATGCAATAGTTGAATCAAACCCACCAATAGTTTAGACATTGGAATTATCAGACAGAATATAAGTTTCAAACTTAAAGGAATAAAAGAGAAGTTTGAAATATGAACAAGATATAAAAGACTTAAAATATGACTGAGAAGAATTGAAAAATAGCCAAGTAGAACTCTTAGAAATGAAAACCATGGCAATTGAAATTAAAACCTTAGCAGAAAATTAGACCCTGGCAAATGGAAACTTAGTGAATGGAAAGACAGATACAAGGAAACTATCCAAAATGCAACACTGAAAAACAAATTTTTGGAAAATGTGAATCGAACATTAAGAGAAATGGTATAGAAAGCAAGAAGTTAAACAAATACTTAAATTGGGATTCCAGAAAGAAAGGTGATTCCAAAGAGAATTCCAGAAAGAGAATGGGATAAACGTGATTAATTAAAAAAAAAATGGGTTGGAATTTTCCAGAATTATTTAAAGACATCAAACTTCAGATCCAGGAATTGCAACAAATCTCAAGCAGGATAACCTTCACAAAGCAAACTGGAATGACAAAAAGAAAGAAAGAAAAGAAAAAGAAGAAAGAAAGAAAGAGAGAAAGGGAAGAAAGAAGGGGGAAAAAAGGAAAGAAAGAAAAGAAAGAAAGAAAGAAAGAAAGAAAGAATCTGTTAAAAGTAACCAAATTATGAAAATGAATATACAACTTAACAAAAATTATGGGCTGCAGTAAAAGCAGTGCTTACAGGAAAATTCATAGCACTGAAGACATATATTAGAAAAGAAGGCATTTTCAATAATCAGTAGTGAAGTAAAATAAAGTTTTCTAAACTATCAATGATGTTACCATGCTAGAAGACTGATTTATGTTGGCTGTTCTCGCTATAGAAAATAATATTGCAAAATCATTATCATATAAATAACTGATCAAAAAAATATATGCTGGGACACCTGGATGGCTCAGTCGGTTAAGTGTCCAACTCTTGGTTTTGGCTCAGGTCATGATCTCAGGGTTATGGGGTTCCATATCAGGCTCCACACTCAGCAGGGAGTCTGCTTGAGATTCTCTTCCTCTCCCTCACCCTCTGCCCCTCCCCACCCCCCTCTCTCTCAAAAAATAAATAAGGGGCTACTGGGTGGCCCAGTCAGTTAAGTGTCTGATTCTTGATTTGGCTCAGGTCATGATCTCAGGGTTGTGAAATCAAGCCCCATGTCAGGCTCCAAACTGAGCATGGAGCCTGCTTAAAATTGTCTCTCTCCCTCACCTTCTGTCCCTCCCCTCTGTCCTACCCCCCGGCTCACACATGTGCATGTGCTCTCTCTCTCTCTCAGTAAGTAAGTAAAAAAATCATATATATAGATATATAGATATATAGCCAAAATATAGGAGAAATTATTACAGAAATAAATCAGTTGATTAATACAAATATTAAGTTATCATGTATGCTATTTGCCAGATTTTTTAAGTTTATAATTTTTGTGATTTCTAAATAAATATTGAATTGCAAACTTAATGCGGTACTCATAATTTTGTATTATTTTTCTTAAAGAGAGCCTCTCTCCTCAAATTGTATGAGCTTCAGGTTTTTCAAAGTTTGAACCCACCCTTGATTAACACAGGCATTCTTCTGTAGAAATTACACACACTTATGCCTGACACCAGTGGTCATATTAATGTGTGGCCACTAGGAGATAAAGCTGGCAAGCTGTGTCTTGAAAAACTGAACAGTGTAAAATAAATACCTTAGTGAATTTACTGTAGTCTAGCATCTGACTTGCAATCCTACAGGCTCAGACCTGATTTTGTTGTCATGAACAGACCCATTTCACATTAGCTGGTCTCATGAGACTGATGTATATGGTGATTAATTTATTTACAGGGTGGAATTACTGTCATAGACATAAAACATACTTGAAGTATATCTGTTTCATACATTTTTTTTTCTGTAGAAAACTGCATGGGAAGTCAATATATTAATTTATAATGAGAGATTTCTGATAGAAGGGCTAGAAATACTTGAAACTTCAGGAAGGCCATGTTCTTTCCCTAAAGGCAGACATGCATGGAAAATCAAATTCTAATCAGAAATTCACATGATAAGCATGAAATCAAAACAGAGAGCTTGAAAAATTGAATATTTAATGATAACAGACTAAAATTGTCTTCTGAATATTTCTGACATTGGGATTTGCATATTCAAAGACCACTTGGCTGCAAACTCCTATGCCCATTTCTACTTCAAGGGTGGCCCTGTTAGTGGGGTTGAAACTACTCAGTGTCTTATTGTTGAGGGTACCTCTTCCATCAGTAGTGCATGGATGTGACCTTCCTTTTCTAAAAGCTTCATCAGAGACCCTTTTTAATTGATAAATACTGTTAACCAAGTAAGATGAAGACACATCTATGGTCAAATCTATTATGCATCTTAATGTTCACTCTCAGAGAAACATAGTTTGCTCTAAACATGCTAGGACTGCCTCTCTAGGAAATGTTACTTACTGCATTATTTATTATCAAGAAGTCCAGAAATGGCTTATTGTATGACAAAAAGGTCATGATCAAGAACATACTACTGGTTTACCTCCTCAATATACTATTACACAGTTAGTTAACATGGTAGAAACTATATTTCCAAACAGAATGGTTATGTTAAATGTTAGGTGAAAAAAGGCACAATGTATATATCTAATAAAAACAATTAGGCAAGCTCTAGAATTAGAATTGCATATGGACAAGAAATGAAAACAAAGATTTTCTTCTTTTATTTAGAGTTCTACTAACATGGTTATAATGGTATTTTGCTACTTATGTATTCCAAACCATTTTCTAAAATCTCCACTTTCTTCTAATACTTCTTTCTTTAGTAAAAGCAGTGCTTATCTGAATTTCAAAGGTATAAAACATAATGGAGCTTCAAAATTTTCCAAATATTTGGAAACAAGGTCTTTATCGATATCCATTCATTTGGTCATTTGTTTATTAAATATTTTTAGTGAAGACCTACTATGAGTCCAGTACCGTTTCAGACTTATATCTTGCAGATAAAGAACAGACATTCTACTAAAGCAGAAAAGGACAGATTTATTTAGTCCCAGAGGCAACGGATTGGAATATACAGAAAATTGCCAGAGGTAGGGAAATAAGATAAAGGACTTTGAAATGTGGCCATCAAGTGGTTAAAGTTCATTATTGCATCTGAAGATGTTCCAAGAACTTTGATCTGGAATTAATGAAAAACCCAAGCCCCAAAAGCCAAAAATAAAAAAAATCCAACAATATAATTCCTCCAAAATCTGAGAGACTGTTGGTCTCATTACAAAGAACTCAACTAACAAAATGGTTGATTTTTTAAAAATAAACTGTTAAATACACAATCCACATTTTTCAATTAAGTCAGCCTTAACTAGCAGTTAATAAGAAAATGTGGAGGCTGCATTTAATTGATAACTGGCAAACAACTTGACAGATCCTACAATACTACTTCCTACTCCCAAATCCAATCAATCACAAGTTCTATAGGTTCTACTTCTTAAGCATAACTGGAATCTGTTTTATCTGTTTTATCTACAGCCACCTACAGCCACCATCCTCTTCTTCCAGGATTACAGCATCAACCTCCTGCCTAGAGACCCTGCCTCTGGTTGTTCTCCACCTAGCTATCACAGTAAGTTTCCTACAACACACTGGTGTTTCCCTATACCCTTCTTAAGGTAGGGGAAATTGTAAACAGTATCACTTAGTCAGCTTTCTTTGAACTGGCCCCTACCGTTTCTTCAATCTTCTTGATCTCCATGGCCATGCCATGCTCATTCTTTTCTTTGTGTCTTTGTACCCGTTGTTCTGGTACACTCTGGTACCTCATCTGTCTGTCACACCTCACTTTTCCTATGGCTCAGCATCAATCACACAGTATGTTAATAATCTCTTCACTTGCCTCTATCTTCTCCTAGACCATGATGCTAGTTAGAAGCATAGCCATCTCCATAACCATTGTACCCCCTATTATTAACACTGTCCCTTCTATGGACTAGAAACTAAATAGGTATTTGTTGAGTGAACTAGTCAATGAATGAAATCATTCAATGTGTTTCTAGTATACAGAAAGAGGAACAACCATTTTCTGGGAATTATTTTGTGCCATATCCTGCACCAGGGATTTCATGAACATATTATTATCCAGAATACTATACTGTGCAACAATATAATAATATTCACCCTTTGTTGAAGCCCTACAATGTGCTGGTTCTTGTACTGTAGGCTTTATAAACATTGTCATATGACAGTCTTTATTTGTGCCCCTTTGCAAAAGGCAAAACTGAGGCGCAGAAATGGTCCCTTAAGGAGTATTTATACAAAGTTGTCTAAAGTTACAAAGCTGGATTTTCTTTCTGTTTCCACACCCCTCCATGTGAACAGTGGCATGATTCTTCTCTTATTTTCTCTTTCTCTCATTGACTTGTCAGAACTGCAGAGGTCTCTTTCACAACACTATGCTTAGAGACCATTCCATTCTGACAGATTCCTAGACTCAGGGAGAAATCGAGCTGCAAGGAATCTGGGGACACTAGTCAAGCCAACCCTCTCCTAACAGAGGTGAGAAGACTGAAGCCAGAACAGTGAAGTTGTTTTCCTAAAGCCTCGGAGTTCCTTCTTAGTTGATCAGGGAGGCTCCTACATACAGCTGTTGTTTGTTAGGGGGACATTTTAATAACAATACTGTTGGTGGCTAATATTCTCATAATATTTACATAAAGATATACATATTTTAATTTCATGAAATTTACATCAGGAGGTTATTAATAATTAGATCCTGTTTCCTTAGTTTGAAACTCTGGCCTACTTTCTTTTTTTTTTTTTTTTTATTCTTATGTTAATCCCCATACATTACATCATTAGTTCTAGATGAA
>NW_027685197.1:0-368 GCF_054177405.1 Leptonychotes weddellii | reverse complement strand
GCCCCCGGCCCTGCTCACACCCTCTGGCTTTCTAAATAAATATCTTAAAAAAAAAAAAAAAGAACGGATTGACAAAAACACCTCTGAAAATGCAAAACAAAAAGTTCACTGTAACTGTTTAGAAAGTTAATGGAGAATATTTTTATACTCTGGCAGAGACGACTGGGTGTCCCTCTATGCATGTTTTCCTCTTCTTCCCTAGTAATAAAACCCCCAATTGTTAGCTGGGCTCATGACCATCTAGCACACATTTTTCAGCCTCTCTTGTAGTTGGAGACTGGTTCTTACAATGATATAGGCAGAAGTTTCTTGTGAGACTTCTAGGAAGGTCCCTAAAAGGAGGAAGCCCAACTTTCTCTGGTCTTCTT
>NW_027685196.1:0-368 GCF_054177405.1 Leptonychotes weddellii | reverse complement strand
CTCTTCAATTTTTTTTCTAGAAGTTTTGTAGTTTTAGATTTTACATTTAGGTTTATAGTCCATTTTGAGTTAATTTCTGCATATGTGAGAGGTATGGATCTCAATTCTTTTTCTTTTGCATATAGAAATTCAACTGTTCAGGGCCCTTTTAAAAAGACTACCCTTGGGGCGCCTGGGTGGCTCAGTTGGTTAAGCGTCTGACTCTTGATTTTGGCTCAGGTCATGATCTCAGGGTCCTGGGATTGAGCCCCACACTGGGCTCTGCACTCAGCTTGGAATCTGCTTGGGATTCTCTCTCTCCCTCTCCCTCTGCTCTTCTCCCTGCTTGCGCACTCTCTAAAATAAATAAAATCTTTTTTTTTTTTTTT
>NW_027685195.1:0-368 GCF_054177405.1 Leptonychotes weddellii | reverse complement strand
GGGGGGGGGCCCTGGGGGATCAGGGCACCACGGTGACATGAGGGAATTGATGTCAGGTCATGGTTCAGTGTAGGCACAAGCAGGTGGGGAGTGGGTTAAAATCCAGTCAGTGGTGGTTATAGGTGCTGGCGTCCCCCGCCCAGCTGTGCCTCTGCCACAAGATGCATCCGGCCCTCCAGCTTCAAAGATCGCAGCGCACCTCACTTTGGAGCCCCATCCTTGGCCACCTCCTGGGCTAAGAATCAGCACCTGGAATGGCTCCCTCTGGAAAATCTGAATCCGCCCTCGGAGCTCTGCCCTGCACACTCCACTTGAGCTTGCTCTCCCAAGCCCTCCCCTGCTGCTCTCAACCTCATTGAGGCCCTCCC
>NW_027685194.1:0-368 GCF_054177405.1 Leptonychotes weddellii | reverse complement strand
CTTCCAAGTACCATTCCCAAATGCCTTATACACATTATTGTATTCACTCCCACGAGTTGGAAAGCTCTAGCTGAGAGAGGTTAAGTAACTTGCCCAGAGCCACACAGCAACAATGTAGCTGAGCTGGGATCTGATCAGGCCTATCTGATGTCTTTGCTCTCTGAGGCCCCAACTGGGCCCCAGGTGCCCAGGGTCCTAGTCAGTCCCCGAGGCTCTGGGCCCTGCTGCCAGCTCCCAGCCCAGGCCCTGGTCCTACATCCTCAGAGGGCTACTCCACAGAGCTGGCCAGACAAGTGAGCCTGCTCCTGGTCTAGCGCTGGTCTGTTCACCCATTTACTGAGAACCCACAACATTCTAACCGTAGGCTG
>NW_027685193.1:0-368 GCF_054177405.1 Leptonychotes weddellii | reverse complement strand
GAAGGGCTATGAAAAACTTTAATGGCTTTCTTTCTAAACCATTTGCTTAAGGA
The DNA here is from genome assembly GCF_054177405.1 of Leptonychotes weddellii. Lineage (NCBI taxonomy): Eukaryota > Metazoa > Chordata > Mammalia > Carnivora > Phocidae > Leptonychotes > Leptonychotes weddellii. Next base: position 315 of record NW_027685193.1, on the reverse strand, counting down.
CTCTTCTTTGTGCTCATAAATAATTTTAAAATTACAGTCTTACCTCTTCCCCTTCTTGATGCCTCACACCCTCACAGTTCCATCGTGGGGCTCTGCCATCCACACCACCTTCCCAGTGAAAATTATGGAATCAGAAAGCCAGTGTCGATGGCGAGACTGCTCACAGCGAGTTTTCAGTGAGATAAAGTTAAACAACTGTACTTTAATTTTAAAGTGGTTTTTCTTAAAGTGTGGTCTGGAGACCAGGGCTTCAGCAAAGGGTAAATGGCACTCCAGGGGCAATGTAATGTGTTTGCACTTGCTCTCCCAAGGCTG
>NW_027685192.1:0-368 GCF_054177405.1 Leptonychotes weddellii | reverse complement strand
TTCTTTAGAGCCAGGCTTTTCTTTCCCACACTTTGGTTGTGATGAAATACAGAGGTGCCCAGTGACACTGAGCCCACCCAAACAGTATGTCCAGAAGCAGAAGCAGTGAGTTGCTGCCTCCTTGTTCCAGCCATCTGGACCCACTGAAGAGTTTTTTAAAAAAGCACACCATAAAGACTTAAAAAAAAAAAAAAAAAAAAGATTTGCTTATTTATTCGAGAGAGAGACAGAGAGAGCAATGGGAGGGGGGCAGAAAGAGAGGGAGAATCTCAAACAAACTTCCCACTGAGGGCGGGGCCCCACACAGGACTTGATTCCACGACCCCGAGATCACAACCTGAGCTGAAATCAAGAATCAGACACTCTGG
>NW_027685191.1:0-368 GCF_054177405.1 Leptonychotes weddellii | reverse complement strand
TCTCAGGACCCTGGGATCATGACCTAAGCCACCCAGGTGCTCCTAAAATAACTTTAAGTGTAGATTGATTCACTCAAAATCCATTTCATTCTCCTAGTTGAAGAGGTGGAAAACCTAAAAACTATTGTATTTCTCAAATTCCCTTGCAGGTCAGGTTCTGGATAGAAATTGGATGTACTCGGGCGCCTGGGTGGCTCAGTTGGTTGGGCGACTGCCTTCGGCTCAGGTCATGATCCTGGAGTCCCGGGATCGAGTCCCGCATGGGGCTCCCCCTGCTCGGCGGGGAGTCTGCTTCTCCCTCTGACCCTCCTCCCTCTCATGCTCTCTGTCTCTCATTCTCTCTGTCTCAAATAAATAAATAAAATCTT
>NW_027685190.1:0-368 GCF_054177405.1 Leptonychotes weddellii | reverse complement strand
TACAAAAAATTGAAAATGGAGGAGGATGGAGCAAGATGGCAGAGGAGTAGGAGACCTGGATTTCATCTGGTCTCAGGAATTCAGCAGAATAGGGATCAAACCATTCTGAATACGTATGAACTCAATGGGAGAGCAAAGAAAAGAATAGCGACAACTCTCTGAACAGAGAAGCAACCAATTTCTGGAAGGTAGGACGTGCGGAGAAGTGAATCCGAGGCGATATTCAGGAGGATAGACGGCAGGGGAGGGGCCTCCGTCAGCCACTTCTGGCAAGTGATAGAGCCTTGGAGCACAAAATTGGAACTTTTAGAAGTTGGCTCCCCTGAGGGACGTTGCTCCAGTGGCTAAGTGGGGGGTGGAACCCTCGC
>NW_027685189.1:0-368 GCF_054177405.1 Leptonychotes weddellii | reverse complement strand
TTTTTTTTGTAGTTTTCTCCTTATGTCAGGGGCCACTTGGGTGACAGATTTGTGCTTTAGGATCAATTCTCCCTCTGGTGTCTCTGGGGAGAGGGGGGTATGCTGGATTAAAGCCACTCTCAGCCTTTCCAAAAAAGTGGAAGGAGGTTCCTGGGGCCCCTGATAACCGGTGTCAATTTAGAATAATTTAAAGTTTTGCTCTGTCCTTCATAGCCCTTCTAGAATACATGTGAAAGTGCTTCTGTTTCCACATTCCCAGAGAAGTATCATAGTCCCATCCTGGGCCCTCCAGGGGTACAGCCTGCTTCCCCGAGGGGAAGGCCTCCTCTCCTACTGTCGCTCTCTCTCCATATGCCATCATTTGTTCA
>NW_027685188.1:0-368 GCF_054177405.1 Leptonychotes weddellii | reverse complement strand
TGGGAAATCTGGAAGGAGTCATCCTCACCCAGGAAGAGGAGGTGTCCGTAGTTCTCTAACATCACATCCCTGTACAATTCCCGCTGAGTGTGGTTCAGGCATCCCCACTCCTCCTGGGAGAATTCTATGGCCACATCCCTGAATGTCAGCAGTCCCTGCAATAAATACCACAGTTACCAAGTGGCCATTGGCAGAGTTCACAATGGTTCCTAAGATGAAAGAGGGAGTTAATGTCACCAGCTAGACCCAAGACCTGACCTTCCCCAGTTACCTGATTATACCCTCCGATCTTTGTCCCACATTTTACTTAACCTCTTTTTCCACCTTATCTTTTACTCCAGGCAAAGACCCCATGGTCTGGTCTCCTG
>NW_027685187.1:0-7204 GCF_054177405.1 Leptonychotes weddellii | reverse complement strand
GTTAATCCCCATACATTACATCATTAGTTTTAGATGAAGTGTTCCATGATTCATTGTTTGTGCATAACACCCAGTGCTCCATGCAGAATGTGCCCTCCTCAATACCCACCACCAGGCTAACCCATCCTCCCACCCCCCTCCCCTCTAGAACCCTCAGTTTGTTTTTCAGAGTCCATCGTCTCTCATGGTTCGTCTACCCTCCTATTTCCCCCGCTTCATTCTTCCCCTCCCGCTACCTTCTTCTTTTTTTTTTTTCTTAACATATATTGCATTATTTGTTTCAGAGGTACAGATCTGAAATTCAACAGTCTTGCACAATTCACAGCGCTTACCAGAGAGAAAGACAGCCAGAGAGGGAACACAAGCAGGGGGAGTGGGAGAGGGAGAAGCAGGCTTCCCGCGGAGCAGGGAGTCTGATGTGGGGCTCAATCCCAGGACTCTGGGATCATGACCTGAGTCAAAGGCAGACGCTTAACGACTGAGCCACCCAGGCGCCCCAAACACGGTATTTTCTAAACCTATTGAATATAGAACACTTTCAAAGTCTCATTTACTAACATGCTTAAGAACAAATTTCTGGGAGTGCCTGGGTTGCTCGGTCATTAAGCATCTGCCTTTGCCTCAGGTCATGATCCCATGGTCCTGGGATCAAGCCCTGCATCAGGCTCTCTGCTCAGCAGGAAACCTGCTTCTCCCTCTCCGACTCCCCCTGCTTGTATTCCCTCTCTCACTGTCTCTCTCTCTGCCAAATAAATAAATAAAATCTTTAAAGAAAAAGAACAATTTTCTGCAGAATAGTGTCTCATGAGACATATATGGTCAAAATTAGAGTGTAGCAAGAGCCCTGAGCAAGCTTTTGGTCCAAAGTGGTGTAAATCTAAAACTAGATTAGATCTCACTAAATTATTATGAGAATGGGAAAAATAAGAATATCTTATAATAAAGATAAGAATTCAAACAATGAAAATAAAAACTAAAATCTAATTTCAATATCTGGGAGGAATTTGTGTTGGTACAGTCAAGTCAGAGCATAGCCTGGCTTTGAATACTGAAAAAGAGAACTCCTAGAAAATGTTAACAATGTGCTTACTATCTTTTCTACCACCATCTCAAGGGTCAGATACTTAGAGATCTAGCTGTTGTACCTTTGTACCTGTAGATGCTATGCTGCATGGTTGATTCTGAATTACTTTGCATTCCTACCCTTACTCCCAAAGCTTCTCCACCAACTTTTCCCATCCTTCAGAAAAATGTCATGCTTTAGCAGGAAGCAAATGTCTTGGTAGCAAAATCCATATTCAAATCATGTAGCCAAAGCAACATTCTGAAGGCAACTGAGGGTAGAATTCTAGTAAACTAAAGAGTAGAAATTAGAGTTCCTATCAAAGTCCCTAAAAATAAGGGAGCTGAATAATGCTGCTTACTGAAGAGGAATTGGTCTGGAAGCCATTGGTCAGGAATTAGCCAGGACCTGTAAGTTTCAACCTGCTCTATAATTACAGATCTAAGGAGAAATTAAAATCACCAAATAGTTGGGCAAAGAACAAGATGGAAAGCAATTCACCTGTAACATTTTTCTACAGTTGTTGAATCAGGAAAGATTCCTTCTTTTGAATATGACTAGAAAGTGAAATAACATAGAAGAAAGAGAAAACTGTGAGTTAAATATGGCAGAACGAAGGGGAGGAAAGAATACCAATAAGCCTTTGAAATTTACCAACTATGTGATCCACAAGAAACTTCTGCATTTAAGTGTGAAACTATTCGGTAGCCCCATAGAATGCAGAAAGATATATCCATTAAGAAACAGGAATAGGATGTTGGGATAGTCTGGGAATAAAACATAATAAGATGCTCAAAAAGAGACTTAAATAAAACAAAAAGAGAAATTAATTCAGGGATACTCAAAAGTAACACTCAAGTTGCAGATAATCAAAATAGTGACATAGAAAACAGTTATTCCAAATGCATTGGGGAAATAAGTATAATAAGGAGGGGGGGGAATGCAGTAGATGTGAAGGATAGAAGTAAGCAAGCCAACAAATAAGGGCAGGAAGGAGAGCTGCTTCCCCTCCCTGCTGTTGTCCCCCGTGGAAGAGTATCACTCACAGAACACCCCATCTCCTGTGCTTCACTCATTACCCCCTTCCCAGATAAAAGGAACCCACCTGCCCACAGGAAGTCAGTGTTGTGCTTTTTTGTCTAATCCTTTAGATTTAGAGAATCAGGCTTTCCCCTTGATGGGGAAGTTTGGAGAAGGGGATAGTAAATTCATCTTGTAGTAGTATTAAAATCTAATCCCGTAAACAGGGAACCCTTAGAAGTAAAGATTTGAATGCAAGAGCTAAAATAACAATATGGAGAGGCCAAATTAGGCTAGGGAATGCAGCTTAATTTTTGGACTTTAGTTAAGCACATGACATTGAGAGTTTGTGGAGACTTTTTGGGCTAAGTGATTTTTTACAGTCATGGTTCTGTGTTTTTCATGTCTATAGCACAGTACCATGGGATTTTACATTTTGAGGTCACCAAATCTTATGGTGGTTTTGTCCATAGTGTACAGGGACATATGCCAGACCATAAAACCATGACTCATGGGTGTTACCTTCCTTAAGCTGTATCAAAGTCCTTAGCAAATAGCCAGCCTCTGGAAGCAGCAAGGAGCTCAGCCAGGATGTTAGAAACAGTACTGACCTCAGCAGATGTGGGCTATTCAGGTACCAATAAGCAAACACTACAAAGAGTCAACAGGCAAATGCCAGCCATGAGGTCTTCACCCAAGTCTCAGCTAACCCTAGGTTGGTCTTGAAATTCACAGGTTTGCCCTGGTATTACAAGTTAGACTGAGGCAAGCTTAGATAGTTCTAGGTGTTTAGGAGCAGAATAACATTTAAGGCAGCTGAGTTCTGCAGGTACTATAAAATATTAGCCAAGTTCTAGGTTTAAAATATTAATGTTGGATTTGGGGGTTGGATCTGGAATTCTTAAACAGAGGAGGAAGGAGTTCACAATAACATAGAAAAGATGAAAAACATCACAATTTCTTAGACAAAATAAGAATAACCTTGTGCTATAGACTGAATGTGTCCTCCCAAAATTCATATGTTGAAGTTTTATCCCCAATGTGATGATATCTGGAGGTAGGGCCTTTCGTGGGTGACTGGATCATCAGGGTAGAGCCTTCCTAAGTAGGATTAGTGTCCTTATAAAAGAGACTCCAGAAAGTTCCCTACCCTACTCTGCCACATGAAGACACAGAAAGAAGATGGACTTTTTTTTTCATTTGACAAACATTTAGAAGAACCCAAGGGGGCAGCAGAGTAGGAGGACCCTAGACTCGTCTTGTCCCATGAACACAACTAGTTAACTGTCAAATCATCCTAAATACCCAAGGCCCCAGCCCCCATGCTCTGGTGGGACTGTCCTCAGTCAAGCTTGCCTCAGTCCTGGAATGGTGGGCCCCTCCACAAAAAGACCAGCACAAACCCCTGCCCACATCACGTCCCTTAACCAAAGAGTTAGGCAGGGCCTCAGTTCTGGTGGAGTTAGTGTCAGGTCTCATTCTGCAAGCAGACCAGATCTAAGTGAAACAGATATAAGTAACATGCCTGGAGGAGAATTTAAAGAACCAATCATAAGGATACTCACTGAGCCTGAGAAAAGAATAGAAGATGTTAGTAAGACCCTTACCACAGAGATGAGTCAAAAAAGAATTAAAGAGGGCATGTTCTGCATGGAGCACTGGGTGTTATACACAAACAATGAATCATGAAACACTACATCAAAAACTAATGATGTAATGTATGGTGATTAACATAACAATAAAAAATTTAAAAAAAAAAGCACTCAGTAAGTACTAGCTTTATAGATAGGGAGCTTATTATGGTCCCTGTTTGAATAAGAGGAAATTGAGGCTTAATTTGAATCAGAACTTGAATTTTGGTATTCAGACTCCTTGGTTATATCTAAGGTATGTTTCTTTTCCCAAAATGATTGAGTTATACTGAAATTTTAGGTAAAAGTATATCTTTTGCTCCAAATTGGCTTTCCAGTAAGAAATGATATATTAAATAAAATTAGTCAATAGCTTTTTATTTCTCTTGAGATATATGCAATTAATGAATCATTGAACACTGCATCAAAAACTAATGATGTACTATATGTTGGCTAATTGAACATAATAAAAAATTTTTAAAAAGATAAAAAAAAGAATAATCAGATATGGAGACTGCAATAAACAAGATTGAAAACAGGCTTGATGCAAAGAACAGCAGGCTAGAAAATGCAGAGGAAAAAATTAGTGACCTAGAAGTTAAAATAATGGAAGATAATGAAGTTGAACAAAAGAGAGAAAGAATTATGCAACACAATAATAGACTTAAGGAACTCAGGGACTCCATCAAACATAGTAACATTTGTATTATAGGAGTTCCAGAAGGAGCAAAGAGAGAAAAGGGGGGAGAAAATTTATTTCAAGAAATAATAGCAGAAAACTTCCCTAATCTGAGGAAGGAAACAGACATTCAGATCCAGGAGATACAGAGAACTCTCATCAAAATCAACAGAAGCAGGCCAACACCAAGTCATAGTGGAATTAAATTTGCATATATAGTGATAAAGAAAAAAATCTTAGAAGCAGCAAGACAAAGGAAGTCCTTAACTTACAAGGGAAAACCCATAAGGCTAGCTGGAGATTTCTCAACAGGAAATTCACAAGCCAGGAGTAGCATGATGCATTCAATCTGAATAAGAAAAATCTGCAGCCAAAAATACTCTATCCAGCAGGGCTGTAGAAGGAGAGATAGTTTCCCAGACAAACAAAAACTGAAGGAGTTCATGACCACTAAACCAGCCCTGCAAAAAATATTAAAGGGGACTCTTTGAATGCAAAGGAAAGGCGAAAAATGACAAAGACAAGAAAGGATCAGAGAAAATCTCCAGAAACAATGAGAAAACAAGTAATAAAATGAAAATAAATACATATCTATCAATAATTACTTTGAATGTAAGTGGACTAAATGCTCCAATCAAAAGACTTAGGGTATTAGGATGGATTAAAAAAAAAAAAAAGACCCATCTATATGCTGCCTACAAGAAACTCATTTTAGACTTAAAGACACCTGCAGATTAAAAGTGAGGGGGTGGAGAAATGTTTATCACACAAATGGATGTCAAAAGAAAGTCCAAGTAGTAATACTTACATTGGACAAAGTAAAGTTTTTGTTCTTGTATCATTTTTATCCTACTTTGGTATCAGGGAAGTACTGGCCTCATGGAATGATTTTGAATGTGTTCTCTATATCCCAATATATGTAAGATTTTGATAAAGATTGTCATTTTTTTTAATGTTTGGTAGAATTCACCAATGAAACCATGTAGTCTTGGATTTTTCCATGCTGGGAGATTTTTGATTCCTAATTCAACTTTCATTCTTGTTATTGGTCTAAGAAGTTTTCCTACTTCTTGGATTCAGGATTCATGATTCCATCTTGGTAACTTGTGCGTTTTTAGGAATTATCTGGTTTTTCTAAGTTATCTGATTTGTTAGTATATAATTGTTTATAGTAATCTGTTATCACACGGTATTTCTGTGGTCATCTGTTGTACTGTTTTCCCTTCCTTTTCTCATTTTGGTTTTTGAGTCTTCTCTCTTTTTTTCTTAGGTAATGTAGTTAAAGCATTGTCAATTTTATTTTTTTAGAAAAAATAGTCATTACTTTCAATGTTATATTATTGTTTATTCTGGCCTCCATTTTATTTATTTCTGATTTTCCTTCCTCTACTAAATTTCAGCTAACTTTCTTATTTTTCTAGTTCCTTGTGGTGAAATGTTGTTTATTTGAACTTTTTTTCTTAATACAGCCTTTATAGCATAAATTTCACTCTAACATCTGCCTTTGCTGCATCCCATAGGTTTTGGAATATTGTGTTTTCTTTTTCTTTTGTTTTGAGACATATTTTGATTTACCATTTGATTTCTTATTTGGCCCATTGCTTATGCAGTAGTGTGTTGTTCAACATTTACGTATATAATATTTACATTATAGATTTCCCAGATTTGCTTTATTGTTGATCTTTCATTTTGTGCCATCATGGTTGGAAAATATACGTGGTAGGACTTCAGTCTTCTTAAGTTTGTAATATTTGTTATGTCTTTTTTTTAGGTGATTTAACCAGGGGATTCTTCTGTGTGTATTTGAAGAAAATGTGAATTCTATTTTTCTTGGATGGAATAATTTATATATATCCTTTAGAACCATGTATTCTGAAGTATTCTTTAAGTAAAAAATATTCTTTTTAAAAAAATAACTTTAAATGAGGGTACTCATTTAAAATAAAGTGTACCACAGGGGAGGTGGGGGGGATGGGTGAAATCAATGAAGGGAATTAAGAGCACATTTAGCATGATGAACACTGAGTAATGATGTCTAGAATTGTTGAATCACTATATTGCACACCCAAAACTAATGTAACACTGTATGTTAACTATACTGGAATTAAAATAAAAAACTTAATAGAAAAAACAAGCAAACTTTTATTAAGTAATTATTGTGTACCAGATATTGTGCAAGTCAAAAGGTAGAAATACAGCTATTACCTCCATATGTCTTTTCTGATTGTTTTCTTAAATTGGAATATAATTGACATACAATGTTACATTAGATTCAAGTATACAACATAGTGATTGAACAAATCTATACATTACTCAATGCTCAGCATACAATGTTATCACAATATCATTCATTATATTTCCTATGCAGTACTTTTTATCTCTGTGACTTATTAATTTTATAACTGGAAGTTTGTACCTCTAAATCTCCCCTCTGGCAATAATGAAGTCTCTGTGTTTAAGAGTCTATTTGGGTTTTCTTGTTTGTTCTTTTGTTTGGGTTATTTTATTCCACATATAAGTGAAATCATATGGTATTTGTCTTTCTCTTTCTGACTTGTTTCACTTAGCATAGTACTAGTTCCATCCATGTTGTTGCAACAGGAAAGATTTCATTCTTTTTTTTTTTTTATTCTTATGTTAATCCCCATACATTACATCATTAGTTTTAGATGAAGTGTTCCATGATTCATTGTTTGTGCATAACACCCAGTGCTCCATGCAGAACGTGCCCTCCTCAATACCCACCACCAGGCTAACCCATCCCCCCACCCCCCTCCCCTCTAGAACCCTGTTTGTTTTTCAGAGTCCATC
>NW_027685186.1:0-368 GCF_054177405.1 Leptonychotes weddellii | reverse complement strand
AGGTAGGGCCTTCATTATGTTGGAGTTTTGGGAACCAGGAAAAAAAAATGAGTTTTGCCTGCAGGGGTTAGGGGAAATTTGGAAACACAAGTTTATTAACATTATTTTATCTTATCTTATGCATATGTCTACTATCTACTGGGTCTGTCACGGAGTCTCTGTCTATGTCTACCTCCATACCACGTCTCTGTGGTTAGATGGATATCCATCTATGCTTCTTTTTCTCTGCATTTCCCGCTTTCCTTTTCCTCTCTCCTATTCCTGCCCCAACCAAGGAGATCCTTTGCTCAGTACTCATTACTTCAGGGGAGGGATCTGGGGGTAGGAAAACTGATATTCTTCCCCAACACTTTTTTCTGGCTTTTGTT
>NW_027685185.1:0-368 GCF_054177405.1 Leptonychotes weddellii | reverse complement strand
CCCTGCAGTACCTGTTGTGGTTATGGGGGCTGCAGTATGCCGTGCTGGTTAAGGGCCCACCGGCTCTGGGGCCAGACAGCTGAGTTCAAGTAGGGACCCTGCACTTACTAGCTCTGTGGCCTTGGAAAGTGAGTTAGCCTTTTGGGGCCTCTTTTTTTAATCATCCAACAGGGGAATGGTAATAGCACCTGCCTTCTAGGGTGGTCTTGAGAGATGCTGAGAATGTCTGGAAGCAGAGGGGACATCAGGCCTACCCCCATTTCGCAGATAAGGTAAAATTGAGGCCCAGAGAAGGGAAAACCCAGTTGAAATACACCACAAGAAGACCTAGTCGCTACCCTCCTTACAAGACATAATCTGACCCTTGT
>NW_027685184.1:0-368 GCF_054177405.1 Leptonychotes weddellii | reverse complement strand
TTTTTTTTAAAGATTTTATTTATTTATTTGAGACAGAGAGAATGAGAGACAGAGAGCATGAGAGGGAGGAGGGTCAGAGGGAGAAGCAGACTCCCCGCCGAGCAGGGAGCCCGATGCGGGACTCGATCCCGGGACTCCAGGATCATGACCTGAGCCGAAGGCAGTCGCTTAACCAACTGAGCCACCCAGGCGCCCCCTTTCATTTGATCTTGATGGCTCAGGATTACTGCCCCTTTTCTATGGTTGAAAAACTAAAACTAAGAGCAACCCAAGCATCAAAAGACATTATCCAGAAAATGAAAAGATAAGCCGAGAATGGGAGAAAATATTTGCAAAGCATATATATGATAAGGGTTTAATATCCAAAA
>NW_027685183.1:0-368 GCF_054177405.1 Leptonychotes weddellii | reverse complement strand
TTTATTTATTTATTTATTTATTTATTTATTTGACAGAGAGAGAGATAGTGAGAGCAGGAACACAAGCAGGGGGAGTGGGAGAGGGAGAAGCAGGCTCCCTGCAGAGCAGGGAGCCCGATGCGGGGCTCGATCCCAGGACCCTGGGATCATGACCTGAGCCGAAGGCAGACGCTTAACTGACTGAGCCACCCAGGCGCCCCTATTTTCCCATTTTTAAAAGACTTCCTGTGTGTCCTTCAGAAGAGTATTAATGTTTGTCCTCAAATGAATGTTCCTAAAGCAGGCCTTTCACAGATCTAGTTATGTATTCCTAGATACTTTTACCTTTTTTTGTTTTTTCTATGTAAGTGAGGATTGTTTCTGTTACA
>NW_027685182.1:0-368 GCF_054177405.1 Leptonychotes weddellii | reverse complement strand
TGCCCCCACTTGGGAATCAGTCATTTCTTTAAGGAGCCACAGATTCTTGTAGTGGAGAATGGTATTTAGAGGCCAAGATTTGGACACTTGGTGTGCTTATTGCTCCTGGGTGTCATACCTTCTAGGATCTCTCAGTGGACAGTTTTATGAAATGTATGTATGTATGTGTTGTCACAGTCAATTTGCCTGCTATAATAAAATATCATAGATGTGGTGGCTTAGGCAACAACCACTTATTTCTCACAATTCTGGAGGCTGGGAAGTCCAAATTCAGGTGCTGGCAGATTTGGTATCTGGTGAGAGCCCTGTTCCTGGTTTGCTATATCCTCACATGGTAGAGGGAGAGAGAAAGAGCATGTGCTCTCTTT
>NW_027685181.1:0-368 GCF_054177405.1 Leptonychotes weddellii | reverse complement strand
TCTATTTTTCATTATGTGGAGCTGCTTTATAAAAATTGCTTATCTAGAAATTTAATTTAATCTCTAATGGAAGTGATAAGATGACACTGTTTTTACATGATTACATTTGAATATTATTATATTTTAAACAATATTCTTACATAAATGATACTTGTAGATTCTTTCAAAGCCTTAAGAACACTTGAATATTCAGCAGTTATCATAAACAAAATTGGAGTCTTTGAAAGTGTTCTACGTTTTAACAAGCAACCAAATTATTATTTTTCATTTCAAAAGCTTGTTTTATTTCTGTAGCAAAAAGAGAGTATATTTACAATGGAATATTATGCAGCCATCAAAAGGAATGAGATCTTGCCATTTGCAACGAC
>NW_027685180.1:0-368 GCF_054177405.1 Leptonychotes weddellii | reverse complement strand
TGATCTCTGATGGTCCTGTTTTAACTGCTTCCGGCCGCCGCGAACCACGCCCACAGAAGACCGTGAACTTAATCAATGTCCTGTGTGTCCTGACTGCCCTCCACCCCCCCAGGCGTTCCCTCCTCTCCCCCTCTCTCCTCGAGCCTCCCTGGTCCCTGAGACACAACAGTATTGGAATTAGGCCAGTTAATAACCCTACAGTGGTCTCTAAGTGCTCGAGTGAAAGGAAGAGCCGCCTGGCTCTCACCTTAAATCAAAGCTAGAAATGAGTCAGCGGAGAGAGGAAGGCGCGTGGAAGGCGGGAGAGGCCGAAACCTTGGCCTCTTGCACCAGCCAGGGAGCCAAGTTGTGGATGCAAAGGCCACGTT
>NW_027685179.1:0-368 GCF_054177405.1 Leptonychotes weddellii | reverse complement strand
TGTACCTCTGAAACAAATAATACATTATATGTTAAAAAAAAAAAAAAGAAGATAGTAGGAAGGGAAAAATGAAGAGGGGGACATCTGAGGGGGAGACGAACCATGAGAGACTATGGACTCTGAGAAATAAACTGAGGGTTTTAGAGGGGAGGGGGGTGGGGGGATGGGTCAGCCTGGTGATGGGTATTAAGGAGGGCACGTATTGAATGGAGCACTGGGTGTTATACACAAACAATGAATCATGGAACACTACATCAAAAACTAATGATGTAATATATGTTGACTAACGTAACATAATAAAATAAAACTAAAAAAAAAAGAAAATGATATGAAAATCACCTGATCAAAAAAGCCCTCAACATTTGTGT
>NW_027685178.1:0-368 GCF_054177405.1 Leptonychotes weddellii | reverse complement strand
TTTTTTAAAGATTTTATTTATTTATTTATTTGAGACAGAGAGAATGAGAGACAGAGAGCATGAGAGAGAGGAGGGTCAGAGGGAGAAGCAGACTCCCTGCCGAGCAGGGAGCCCGATGCGGGACTCGATCCCGGGACTCCAGGATCATGACCTGAGCCGAAGGCAGTCGCTTAACCAACTGAGCCACCCAGGCGCCCACGTGAAAGTGCTTTTTGACAGTTTTTAAAATGTGATGTTGCTACGGTTAGGTGCGAATGCCAGGTAGTATGCCTACCGCTGGTCAGTCAGCAAGGACGTGACAGGATCGCGTTTCTTTCTCAGTAGTTCCGACTAAGTGCCCTGAGCATGCGAGGCCCTGGTGGTTCCAC
>NW_027685177.1:0-368 GCF_054177405.1 Leptonychotes weddellii | reverse complement strand
AGAGAGGGAACACAAGCAGGGGGAGTGGGAGAGGGAGAAGCAGGCTCCCCGCAGAGCAGGGAGCCCGATGCGGGGCTCGATCCCAGGACCCTGGGATCATGACCTGAGCTGAAAGCAGTCGCTTAACCAACTGAGCCACCCAGGCGCCCAAGTTGGAACCTTTTTTGATGAATACCTAACAAAACAAAACCAACTAATAATTCTTAAGTAACCTTCTTATTTCATCAGTGGGCATTTGACATTCCTTGATTGCTTTCACAGATTCATTTTATATGAGATGGAGGAAACCGCATCTTGCAAAGCCAAAAGCTGCATGACTTCTTAAATGTAATTTTCATTGTCATTGAAAGTGACAGATTTTTTTTTTT
>NW_027685176.1:0-7205 GCF_054177405.1 Leptonychotes weddellii | reverse complement strand
CACCTTCCGCCCCTCCCCCCGCCCCGCCCCGGGCTGGACCTCTCCGGGTGCGGGGGGAGGGGGGGGGGTCCTGCCGTCGGGGAACGTCGGACGTCGGACCTCAGGGCGCCGCCGGCTTGGAGCTTCGACTCGGCCGGGGTCCCCCAACCCCACCGTGCGCCCACACGGTCCTGCTTGTGGGCGACCCTGGGGTCCTGGCCGCCCCGGCCGCCCCCGCCCCGTTGCCCCCCAGTTGGCCCCCAGTTCCTCCACGCACCCCGTCGTCCGGGAAGGGCCAAGGCTGGCCCACAGCCAGGACTCCCGTGAGGACATGTTAACACGGCCTCCCTGAGCGCCCGTCGGGGGCCTGGCAGGATCGGGCTGCCGTGCAAGGCGATGGTCATTGACAGGAGCCAGGGAAATGGCCCGATTTTGACCACCCGGAGGGCTCTTCGCCTTGCCGTTTGCCTGCTGCTCCCAGCCGGCCGCATCCGACTGCACAGAGCCCACAGGCAGCTTTCCTTTTCCGTGGGCGGGGGTGCAGGGCACCACAGTCACCAAGCTCCAGGACAACTGAACTGGGGTCCACAGGCCGCCCTCAGAGTCGTGATTGCCTAGAAGGTCTCCCAGAACTCGAAGCTGTTACGCTCGTGGTTGGGGCCCGCTGCAGTGGTACCGAAAGCATCAGCCAACGCAAAAGGTAGTGAGGCCAGGCGAGACCGGGTGGAAGCTTCTAGCTTCCCCTTCACAGTGGAGTCAGACGGGCAGAGCTCGGTTCTCCCAGCAGTGACGGGTGACAACACTCGTGAGCTCTGCCAGCTGGGGACGCTCACCTGTGAGTGAGGTTTTATTACCGGCTTCCGGCGAGTAAGCACCGAGCCCCTGTGCGGAGGCTTAGTGCGCAGACTTCCGCGCCTCCGGAGGTCCCGAGGATGCGGTGCGGCCCTGTGCGCGGCCCGCAGTCGCGCTATTAGCATTAACTAAGTGCAGGGGCACAAGGCTTCAGATCAAGCAAGACATTCCGAAGGCTCGGAGGTGATTTCCTAAGAGCTGGCGGAGGGCCAGTCCTTTCTCTGGCCCGTGCAGCGCGGGAGTGTCGTAGGTCTGTTCGCTGCCCTCTTACTGTTATTATCGCGCAACAACCAAGGACAAAGCACCGCTGGCGGGAAATCCATACGTGCACCAGGACGATCTATTTGAATAAAGTGAACTGTCTTCAAGGAAAACCAGAGATTACATGGAGCATTACATGGAACAGGAGACAACTTGGAGGATCCTAGCTGCTATCCTCAGAAAGCTCCTCGAGGGTGTTTGTAAACACGAAACAAGAATTGCCCAGGAAAAGAGCGATCAGAGAACAAGAAAGGGTTGAAAATGCCGCTGAGAGAAATCGTTTGAGGCAAGGGCTGAATAGTAAAATGGATGTAGCTGAAGGATGAACTGGCAAATTTTTTTTTTTTAAAGATTTTATTTATTTATTTGACAGAGACAGAGACAGCGAGAGCAGGAACACAAGCAGTGGGAGTGGGAGAGAGAGAAGCAGGCTTCCCCAGGAGGAGGGAGCCCGATGTGGGGCTCGATCCCAGGACCCTGGGATCATGACCTGAGCGGAAGGCAGTCGCTTAACCAACTGAGCCACCCAGGCGCCCCTGAACTGGCAAATTTGAAGATAAAGTAGAGAAACGTGTTCAGAACTTAGAGCAAAAATTTACAAAGATTGCATGAGAGAAAATAGTGCTGACACGGGGGGGGGGGGGGGGGGACGGACACACGAGGTTGGTTCCACACTGACAGTCCTCTAAGCTGGGTGACAGACATAAGTGTTTCCTGTTCTCCTCTAATCTGTGTATACTTAAATTTTTCCATAGCAAAAAGTGTTTTAAGTAAAATAAAATCAAGGGTTGAGAACAAAGGCGAGGCGGGGCCCTGGATGGCCCGGCAAGTCAGCAGACCGCCAGCCAGGCCGTGCGTTCCCAGCAGTGTGAATTGGCCTAACTTGGAAGGCTGCAGGGGAGCAGTCTCTCTGCCGCTCTGTACGTTCCTAACACGAGCTCAGCAGAAACAAGGGATGGAGTGAGCCCACACGGAGGAAGAGGAATGTGACATCCCTTCTGAGTCAAATGCTTTGCTGGGTGACTTCATCCACTTGGGCTGCTATGACAAAATACCATAAAGTGGTTGGGTGGCTTACAGATAACAAGCATTTCTTTCTCATGGTTCCTGGGCTGGAAGTCTGAAGTCAAGGTGTCTGGTGAGCCTGCTTCCTGGTTCACAGCTGCTACTTCCTCACTGTGCCCTCACATGGCAGAAGGGATGAAGGAGCTCTCTGTGTCTCTGTTATGAGGGCACCGATCCCACTCGTGAGGGCTCCACCCTCCTGACCGCATCACCTCCCAAAGGCCCCACCTCTGAACATATCTACCCTGGGCTTCAACATACAGATTTCAACATATGAACTTGTCAGGGGTGGGGGGCACACATACTCTGACCACAGCACAAGGCTGTGCATTATCTTGTTTCTTCATTTCAGGGAGAGAGAGAGAGGGAGAGAGAGAGAGAGATCAGGGGAAGGAGTAGAGGGAGAGAGGCTCTGTACTGAGCGCAGAGCCCAATGCAGAGCTCGATTCCATGACCTCGAGATCATGACCTGAACTGAAATCAAGACCGCTCAACTGACTGAGCCACCCAGGTGCCCTTTTTTTTTTTTTTTAAGATTTTATTTATTTATTTATTTATTTGAGCATGAGAGTAAGTGGGGGGAGGGGCTGAAGGAGAGGGAGAGAGAGAATCTCAAGCAAGTTCCATGCTCAGCATGAAGCCTGACCCGGGGCATGATCCTACAACCCTGAGATCATGACCTCAGCCAAAATCAAGAGTTGGACACAACTGACTGAGCCACCCAGGTACCCCAGGGCTAGGAGTCTTAAGAATGAAATACAGGGATATTTTACATTGACACAAGTTACAAGCCACTGAAAAGATTATGCCCCCAACAACAGAGCTTTGAAATACATAAAGCAAAAAAAAAAAAAGGTCTAAATAAATTCACATTTTTCTCAGAAATCAAGAGATCTGGTAGATGGAAAAAGCAGTAACACCAGAGTATTCACTGAACATGATTTTGACATAAATCAAGTATTTGCGGCTGCTCAGAGATCCACCATGCCCCCCAGGGATAATGAGCCCTTTGGAGGGGGAGGTGCCTGTAGGCTAGGTTGACCGGGGCATCAGAAAGGATGGGTACTGGGGCGCCTGGGTGGCTCAGTCGTTAAGCGGCTGCCTTCGGCTCAGGTCATGATCCCAGAGTCCTGGGATCGAGTCCCACATCGGGCTCCCTGCTCCATGGGAAGCCTGCTTCTCCCTCTCCCACTCCCCCTGCTTGTGTTCCTGCTCTCGCTGTCTCTGTCAAATAAATAAATAAAATGTTTAAAAAAAAAAAAAAAAAGGATGGGTACTTCTTGAGAAATGGATAAAATTTAGGACTCAGGGCAAGTGTCCAGGCTGCTCAGCTCTGCTTTCTTGGCCACACAGCTCCATGGAGGTAAGGCCGGCGCAGGGCAGTGGCTGTCCAGGTGTTCCACCTCCTTGAATAATGGGTCCCTTCTCACTCTCCAGGCATCTTGGCCCCACCTTAGGCCCTTCAGAGCCCCAGGGTGAAAACAAACAGCTGAGGGAGCAAAGTGGAGTGTGTCCTAGGGTCGGCAGTCCCCGCGCCCGCCCCCCCCTCCGCCTGCACCAGGCACTGTGACACAGAGCACAAAGTAGAAATACCTGGCTTTGTCACCTGTCGGGCCTCGGGCAAGTCCTTCAACCACAGGAGTCTCACTTCCTCTGCTGTAAGATGGGGACCCTAATAGCCAGGAGGCCGGGGCACGGTTGACACAGGGCCAGTACACAATAAGTGTCCCAGATGTGGTGGGGGGAGTGGGTGCTATGATGCTGGGACCAGGGCAGGGGAGGGAAGGTCCTGAGGGTCTTGCCAAAGAGGTGGAGAAGGCCAAGGACCCTGGGCCCAGGAGCAGTATGGGAGCCAAGTCTCAAGGACGCGGCGGGGAGGTGTCAGCCCCACCCTGGGGCAAGCCCAGCACTTGGGCTAAACAGCAATCATCTTCTGCTCCTCAGTGTCTGAGGACTCTGCCCCCGGAAGTGGTGGCTGGAGCACACAATGGAGTTGGCCCTTACTGCCATGCTGCTCTCCCTCCTCCCTGTGGCCCTCCAGGAGAGCACCCCTGCTGTCCCAGCCAACCTCTCCCTGCCCAATGCCTGTGCCATAAGCCTGGATTCAGGTAGGACAGATACTGGGGTGGGGGGGACAGGCACTGCAGGAGAGAGAGCCTGAGTGTTGGGGGCAGATCAAGAGGGGTGTGTAATGCCTTCCCTGCCCCTTAATGCCCTGTGCCCGGGCAGGTCCTCTAAGGACCCCAGAGGTCGGGAGGGGGCTCTCCTTCGGACCCCCCAGACCTCCGCACCTTCACTGCCTCCACCGGCCAGGCGCAGATGATGCGGCGCGCGCTGTGCGGCAGGCAGGAGCATCGGACCAGCGGCTCACAACTCCCCTCTTCCCACCGAGCCTGCAATAACCACCCAGGTCCCCAGCTCCCACTTCCCCCAACTCAGCTGCTGTGCAAACCGCCCCCCCAGGGCCACCAAGTCCTTTCCTCGAGCGGAGGGTCCTACATCACAAGGAATTCCACCTTGTAGAGCCTGAGGAGGGACCAGGTGCCAACCCGTGAGCGGCAGGGATTAGGAGGGTCGGTCTGCGGGTCCGGGGAGCGAGACGGGACCACGCCTAGCCAGCCCATGGGCTCCCCCTGCAGTGTGTGGACGCCCACACGTGTCAGGCCGCATCATGTCGGGGCAGGATGCCAAGCCGGGCCAGTGGCCGTGGCAGGTCAGCCTGAGGGAGGATGGATAGCACGTGTGTGGGGGTTCCCTGATCGCTGAGGACTGGGTGCTGACAGCAGCCCACTGCTTCGACCAGTGAGTATCTTCCAGGGGCACAGGTGGGAGCCAGGGGTAGCCAGGACCGGCCCTTCACCCCCCACCAACACCCTCCCTTCCCCATTTAAACCACAGCCTTCGGCGCATCTTGCATTAGATGGGGGAAATATGCTCCTGGGGCGTCACTTATCCACCAGTCACTTATCCATTCCCACTGGCCACCTCCTAAGAAGTGATTCATTTCCCAGAGACCAAAGGCTCCCCTATGGGGATCTCTTGAGAAGCTGAGGCCTCCAGTCCACTCCTCAGCAGCTGGGCGGCAGTGACCGCCTCTCAAGCCTATTTCACACTCACCAGACAGGGCGGTGGGGTCCGTGTAGGGATGTCTAGAGGAATAAATGGGGTCCTTTTCGTTTCTGGCACGTGCTCTGCTTGCAAAGTTGTCCGTCTATAATGTTAGGACCCTCAAATCAAGATGGCCCCTGGCCCCCACCCATGAGACCCTGGGTCTCCTGACCCCTGGACTCTCCCACCTCCAGGAAGCAGCCCCTGTCTGCCTATGTCGTGCTGCTGGGCTCCCTCTCCTCCTACCCCCAGGCCGGGGAGCCCCAGGAGCTCCAAGCCGTGGCCCAGTTCATCACCCACCCAGAGTACTCGGCGGAGAGCAACAGAGGGGACATCGCCCTGGTGCAGCTGGCCTCCCCTGTCACCTTCAGTGACCTCATCCTTCCAGTCTGCCTCCCCAAACCTGGAGACCCCCTGGGTCAAAGCACCTGGTGCTGGGTCACCGGCTGGGGGAACGTCGACTTGAATCAACGTAAGGACACCCGTGGGGGGGGAGCAGGGGAGGGGGCAGGTGGGGACCGGGGCTGTTAGGGCCTCCCTAGGGCCCTCTCTCCTCCGGCACCTGCCACCACACTCATAAAGGGTGGACGTGGAGCCTGCACACACTGGTGAGGGCACAGCAGAGGGGAGCCACAGAAATACTGCCACAACCACGAATGAGCAGCCTGCCACCCCAGACCCTCCCTCGGGCTCCCCAGTCTGCCCTCCCAGCATGCAGTACCCCAAGGAGGAATGCCAGCCCCAGCTGAGGGCTCTGGAATGCTGGCCCAGCCTGGGGCCCAGACCCTTCTGACGCGCCAGGGCTGGCGGCCCTTATCTGGCTGGAGGATTCGCCACACATCACCCCTGCCCTCGTGGCGCGGGAGCCAGGGCCCGACTGCCTGGCCTCCATGCGGGCTGGGTGACCCCCACCGGCCTCGCTGGGCTGTGGCTTCCCCCTGTGACAAGCAGAGACTCCAGTGCTAACCTCGTGCAGGGGATGAGGCATTGCAGGCGCGTTCCACGGGGCGGGGCAGGAGTGAGGTCTGGGAACACAGGGCGGCGGCCAGTTGTCACCGTCAGCACGACCACCTGGCATCGGGGGCCCGGGCCGCCACGACAAACAGGCACAGGCCTGGGGGCTTCAAACCGCAGAAATGTAGGCTCTCACAGTTGAGGACAGTACGGGTCTGAAGTCGAGGTGTTGGCCGGGCTGGCATCCTCCCTGCTCCTTTGAGCGTCAGGTGGCACCTGGTGGCAGTCCCTCGGCTGGTGGCTGCAAGCCTCAGCCTGCCCCCATCTTCACACGGCCTCTCCCCTGTGTCTCTGTGTGTCCCCTGCCACCCTCCCACCCCCGGGCCTGGGAGGGCAGCCACGCCCGAGGGGAGCTCCACATCTCCGCACATGCCCCACCAGACGGAAGAAGGGGACAGCTCTTCCTCGGGTTTTGAATATTCAACACAGGCTCACCTTGCCCCCCACCCCCACCCCCGGGCTCCTGTGTCAGGGTTTCCTGACACCAACGCAGGCCCCGGATCCTCAGATCCTTGAGAAGCCGAGGAGTGGCATGCAGAAATGACAAGGAACGGCTTCTTGTCATCAGTCCCGCTGAGCGCGGGAGTGCAGGGACAGGCAGGCGGAGGGCCAGCAGGTGGCCGCTTGCCGTCTGAGCACTGCTCTGCTCCCCACCCCAGCACTGCCCCCACCCTTCACCCTGAAGGAGTTGCAGCTGCCCCTCATTGACGCCCAGACCTGTGACGCCTACTACCACGAGAGCTCGGACATCCCCATCGAGCTGCCCATCATCCTCGAGGATATGCTCTGTGCTGGCTTTGAGAGTGGCCAGAAAGACGCCTGTGGGGTGAGCAAGCCATCCCAGTGGCGGGGGCGGGGGTGGGGAGCGGGATCTCCCACTCCCCAGCACCCCCGCCCCCGCCCGGGTGGAGGAGGGCAATGTTGCT
>NW_027685175.1:0-368 GCF_054177405.1 Leptonychotes weddellii | reverse complement strand
GGGTGGCTCAGTTGGTTAAGCGACTGCCTTCGGCTCAGGTCATGATCCTGGAGTCCCGGGATCGAGTCCCGCATCGGGCTCCCTGCTCGGCAGGGAGTCTGCTTCTCCCTCTGACCCTCCTCCCTCTCATGCTCTCTGTCTCTCATTCTCTCTCTCTCAAATAAATAAATAAAATCTTTAAAAAAAAAAAAAAAAAGATCCTCCCTCTCTCCCTCTGCCCCTACCCCGCTCCCTCTCTGAAAAACACCCAACAACTAAGGTCTCTATTTTTTTGTATGTAAATTACGTCAATAAAAAATTAGTTTACCCTTATATGGCAAGGACACGCTCACTTGGGGCTATTTTAACTCTCATGCTTTTTTTTTTTT
>NW_027685174.1:0-368 GCF_054177405.1 Leptonychotes weddellii | reverse complement strand
TATTTTTTTTTTAAAGATTTTTTATTTATTTATTTGAGAGAGAGAGAATGAGAGAGAGCACATGAGAGGGGGGAGGGTCAGAGGGAGAAGCAGACTCCCTGCCGAGCAGGGAGCCCGATGCGGGACTCGATCCAGGGACTCCAGGATCATGACCTGAGCCGAAGGCAGTCGCTTAACCAACTGAGCCACCCAGGCGCCCTTATCTGGGTCTTTACAGCAGCTCTGCCCACCCGTTCACAAACTTCACACTGTCCAGATGCTGTCTTTGCTTTGTGCTGTTGGAATCGGGTCAGCAACTTTGGTTGATGTTGCTGATCATCTTCACCAGTAGTAAGGGGAGAGGAGACGATTGGAGAATTTCAAAGAAG
>NW_027685173.1:0-368 GCF_054177405.1 Leptonychotes weddellii | reverse complement strand
AATCAACTGGGGGGTGCCTGCGTGGCTCAGTCGTTAAGCGTCTGCCTTCGGCTCAGGTCATGATTCCAGGGTCCTGGGATCGAGTCCCACATCGGGCTCCCTGCTCGACAAGAAGCCTGCTTCTCCCTCTCCCATTCCCCCTGCTTGTGTTACTGCTCTCACTATCTCTCTCTCTGTCAAATAAATAAATAAAATCTTAAAAAAAAAAAAAAAAAAGAATCAACTGGAAACATTATGATTGTTCCATGACCTCTACAAATTTCTGTTATGACATTAAAAACTCCTTTACCGTTGGTTTCACATGTTGGAGAAATGAAGAAAAATATTTATTTATTACAGTTTAAACATTAGAAAACTTTGAGAAATTT
>NW_027685172.1:0-368 GCF_054177405.1 Leptonychotes weddellii | reverse complement strand
TTCTGCCTCCACCCCGCCACCGCCACCGAACCCAAGGAGGGAGAAGTGAGGCCCTGGAATCCCAGTGTCAAGGCCCAGGGCTAAAGAGGAGAGGGGGAGGATGCGCCAGTTTCCGGGCCAGGGGTCCTTGTGCGCGGTGGCAGCAGACGGAGGGAAGCACTCCGCCGAGGGGACTGGGCCCAGGAAGGAAGGGGCAAGAGGAGCTCAAGTGTGCTCTTTACCCCGGGTTGAAGCACAGGGGCAGGGAAGGCCAGCGAGGGCAAGCCCCGGGAGTGATCAGGGACGTTCAGATGGCAGAGCGGTGGTGGGGGGGGGGCCGGGAAGAGCAGGACAGCGATCCCAAGGAGGGAAGGGAAGGGGGACGGCAG
>NW_027685171.1:0-368 GCF_054177405.1 Leptonychotes weddellii | reverse complement strand
ATATCATTAGGAAAAGCGTAGGTCTCTTTTCTGTGAAGACACCAGCACAGAAAGCTGGGCCCCCCATCCCTGCCCTGGGGCTTGACAGCGCAGAGCCCCCCAGTACCACTACCTAGCATGCAAAAACCACAACAGGGCTGAGCAAAGGGTCAGGCCCCATGCCTCTCGAACCTGCCAATCCATGTTCTTAGGAGGTGGGGTTTGAAGGGAAGGGGCCGCGCACCACAGTGACAATGGGCTGTTACACTTGGCAAACAAGAAGGAGTGACCTTTACAAATTTTTAAATGGGCATTCTTCATATATGAATAGTAACTCCTAAGAAATCTTTCTGCTGTTGCCAAGCTCCCGGCTAGGGAATGACAGACTT
>NW_027685170.1:0-368 GCF_054177405.1 Leptonychotes weddellii | reverse complement strand
GTCTGTGATTCTTCCATCACTGGAAATCCTCCCTTACTAAGAACGACTTGCTATGTTATGCATGTGGGATATAGCAGAGAACAGGAATGAGAAAATGTGATTTCATAGGGCTGTCAGGTGAGGTGAAGGGAAATACAGAAATTAGATAGATCCTCACATAAGTCATCAACTAGTTCATTATAAGTGTGGTAAATGCTCTATAGAAATACAGGGTAGCCTTGAGATGATGGAGATGACTAATCTGCCCAGGGTCAGGGGAATCTTCTCAAGGAAGCCAGATTTAAGGCAAGAGAAGAGATACACAGGTTAGCTGGAGAGGAGTGTACTGGGAAAAGTAAATAGATTGCATTAAGTTCCCGAAATAGGAC
>NW_027685169.1:0-368 GCF_054177405.1 Leptonychotes weddellii | reverse complement strand
GCTCAGGTCATGATCCTGAAGTCCCTGGATCGAGTCCCGCATTGGGCTCTCTGCTCGGCAGGGAGCCCGCTTCTCCCTCTGACCCTCCCCCCTCTCATGTGCTCTCTCTCTCTCTCATTCTCTCTGTCTCAAATAAATAAATAAAAATCTTTAAAAAAAAAAGTTCAACCTAGAGATTCTTTATTAAAAATTTCCAGGGGCACCTGGGTGGCTCAGTCGGTTAAGCGTCTGCCTTCGGCTTAGGTCATGGTCTTGAGCATCAGTGGGGAGTCTGCTACTCCTCCCTCTGTTCCTCCCCGTTTGTGCACTCTCTCTCTCTCCCCCTCGTGAGCATGCGTGCACGCTCTCTCTCTAATAAATAAAATCTT
>NW_027685168.1:0-368 GCF_054177405.1 Leptonychotes weddellii | reverse complement strand
TTTTTTTTAAAGATTTTATTTATTTATTTGAGACAGAGAGAATGAGAGAGAGAGAGCACATGAGAGGGGGGAGGGTCAGAGGGAGAAGCAGGCTCCCTGCCGAGCAGGGAGCCCGATGCGGGACTCGATCCAGGGACTCCAGGATCATGACCTGAGCCGAAGGCAGTCGCTTAACCAACTGAGCCACCCAGGCGCCCCAGTAGAGGGGCTTTTTTAAGATGGGCTCTTTTTTCTTTTGACATATTCTTGTCATTCCTTGGTACGTTCTTAACCTCTGGTATTGCAGGATATTCTATATCTGGAATTAGCCATCTCCAAGGAACACTGGTTTCTTATGGTGGAGCATAATATTTAGGAACCAAGATATG
>NW_027685167.1:0-368 GCF_054177405.1 Leptonychotes weddellii | reverse complement strand
AGATGCTTTTTTTTTTTTTTTTTTAAAGATTTTATTTATTTATTTGACACAGAGAGACAAAGCGAGAGAGGGAACACAAGCAGGGGGAGTGGGAGAGGGAGAAGCAGGCTTCCCGCCGAGCAGGGAGCCCGATGTGGGGCTCGATCCCAGGACCCTGGGATCATGACTTGAGCCGAAGGCAGACGCTTAATGACTGAGCCACCCAGACGCCCCCAAAGGCAGATGCTTATTTGACTGAGCCACCCAGGCATCCCTAGCACATTCTTTTAACAACTGCATTGTGTTCATTTGGCAGACATGCCATGATTTATTTACTTCACCTACTGGTAGTTGTTTACCTTGCTTCTTAGTTTGCTCCCATACGCAGT
>NW_027685166.1:0-368 GCF_054177405.1 Leptonychotes weddellii | reverse complement strand
CCCCCCCATCTCTTCCCTCCCCTCCCCTCTTTGTGTCTTTCCCCAAGATTCAACAGATGGTATTTTCACATCATGGCTCCTGGCAGTGAATGAGTCACTATTAATAAGTATTCTGCTATTAAATAACAACACAAGCTAATTTGTAAATGTTAACAGTGGAGGGTAACAGAGAGATAGTGATTACTTATGAAAATACGTATATTTGAGAATTTACTTATCTCACCTCTTTGAAATTGACCTTAGAATTCTGATACATGGGATTTCCACCTGTCAGTTATTTGGAATACAATAAAACATGCACTGTATAAGCTGCCATTTGAATATTTATTTTCATTTCATTTCATTCATTTATATTGAATCAAAAATTT
>NW_027685165.1:0-7206 GCF_054177405.1 Leptonychotes weddellii | reverse complement strand
TATATTCTCAAGATCTTTTATTAGAAGTAAATGTTACCATTCTGGAACCTCCAGCATCTCTTTCCCGACTCCTGGCTATCACTGCTCTTTGTATAAATAATCACTATAACAAAGCTGGTGATTTAAATTTCCATACAGGCTGTTATACTACTCCTACATTGTCATTGTGGATTAAGAGAATTTTACCTCTTCCTTTCCCATTTACAGGACTTTTAATTTTTATTTTGTAAAGAAGTGTTAACTTGGTGGGAAAGAGGAGAAAGTTGTTAGAAACAATACTAAAATCTGGGCTCTAAATATACAAAGCCATAATTCAGTTTTTCACCCTGGAAAAAAGACCACAGATGTGCTTTAAAGTTCGTAATTCTTTAGGCTAAGATACAAAAGATCATTGAAATAAGATGGCTACAGAAAGGAGGAGGAGATGCGGCTGGGCGTTGATGGATGTCTGATTAGCAGCTGTTTCCTAAAGGCCATGCTGCAGGGATGGGGAAATACACAGGTTAGCTGTCATCCAGGTAAGATCCTGCCCCACTGAGAAGCTGAGTTAGGGCCATCCCACTGGCCTCATAGAATGGGGCTGACATTGTTTTTCCTGAAGAATTTATACTCACAGCTTAGGTGAGTGGGTCTCAAATTGTGGTGTGCTTGAGAATCATGGAGAGAGGCAGGTAGGGACTTGGAAAACTTCAGATTCCTGAGTCTTTCCCCTCAGAGAATCTGACAGTGTGGTGTGTTGCTCCAAGTCCTATATTCATCTGATTCTAATTCATGGGTTCTGAGGACCACACAAATCCAGGGGCTACTACCTGAGAGTAATGTTTACATTAATCATGGGTAACTAGTTCTTGAACTAAACTTAGTAGAAGCAAGACCACATTCTTAGTTTGAAGGCGAAACCAATCTTTGTCCTGCTGTTTTGGGACAATAGCTCTGTTTTTAGTGTTCATTTTCATAGAAAGCCTGTGTCTCTTCAAGGTGTTAGAAATTAGGAGCTGAATAAGGGCAGTGGGGCTAGAAAGAAAGACTAAACAAAAGGACAGATGTGTGGAGGCAAAGTCTATGGGCCATCAAGAGAATGAGAAGACAGGCCACCGACTGAGAGACAATATTTGCAAAAGACATCTGATAAAAGACTGCTATCCAAAATATGAAAAGAACACTTAAAAGTCAAGGAAGCAAACAACCCAATTAAAAAATAGGCTAAAGCCCCAAGAGACACATCACTAAAAAAAAGAACACTGACAACACCAAATATATGTGGAGCCACAGAGACTCTCACTCACTGGTGGTGGGAATGCAAAATGGTATGGCTACTTTGGAAGACAGTTTGGCAGTTTCTTACAAAACTGAACATTTTCATGATCCAGTGAGCATGCTCCTTGGTATTTTCCCAAAGGAGTTGAAAACTTACATCTACACAAAAACCTGCACATAGATGTTTACAGCCGAGTTATAAATAGTTGCCAAAACTCGAAAGCAACCGAGATGTCCTTCAGTAGGTGAGTGGATAAATGAACTGTGGTACATCCAGGCAATGGAATATTACTCAGCACTCAAAAGAAATGAGCTATGAAGCCATGAAAAGACATGAAGAAAACTTAAATGCGTATTAATAAATGAAAGAAGCCGATCTGGAAAGGCTTCACACTGCGTGATTCAACTACATGGCAATGTGGGAAAGGTGAAACTACGGAGACTGGAAAAAGGTTTGTGGTTGCCAGAGGTTTGGGGAAGGAGGGAATGAATAGGCAGAGCACAGAGTAATTTTACAGCAGGGAAACTATGATACCATAAGGCTGGTTACAGGTCGTTATACATCTTAAAACCTACAGGCCATGACAAGTTGGCAGCTGATTGTCAAGATAGACTTCAGAGATGTGACTGCATTTGCTGGCCTTGCACCTGGGAGGGTGGTAACCCACCAAAAGTAAAAAAAACAGCTAACCAGACAAACAAAAAATGCTGTATATTTTGTAAATTTTAAAATGCTCTGCAGTTGGAAGGTCTTATATAGCTGTAAGACCTGGAACTGTAAAACCCACTGCTCTTGCTATGAGATGAAATTTCCCAGAAGAGCAGTTGCTTGTCCCATAATTTGTTTTGAAGGGTTTTCTGAGTCTCTCAGGGTGAAAACAATATTTGATAGAGGTGAAATAGAGGAGATGAACTGAATTATAACTTAATATGCATGATTTTAAGTTCACATTTTTTCTTTTTTTAAGATTTTATTTATTTGAGAGAGTGCACAAGCGGGGTGGGGGAGAGGGAGAAGTAGGCTGCCTGCTGAGCAAGGAGCCCGATGCGGGGCTCGATCCCAGGACCCTGAGATCATGACCTGAGCTGAAGGCAGACACTTAACCGACTGAGCCTCCCAGGTACCCCTTAAATTCACATCTTGAAACATGACCCATATCCTTTTATTTAACCGAGTGACAAAAGCAAACTTAGCATTTTCTTACGCTACTGTGTGTGTGTGTATATATATATATATATATACACTTTTTTTTTTTTTTTCAAATAGTGGATTTAGAACTTGAGGAGGAAGAGAGAGACAGCTAAAATAGCAAAATACACTCTGGTTTCCATTGTTAATATTCACTCCTTGTGTTTTTCCTCCTGGATTTCTTGATTAAGAGAAAAGCTATTTAGAATGTTGAAGAACCTTAGAAACTCAGTTCTACCAGTAACACAAGATGGTGGTTAAGGTGACATGCAGCACAGACAAGAATGGCTAATTATGTCAAATTATAGCTTTTAAAATGCCAGATGAGATCTCGTTTCAGTGTAAGTCCTGTTCAGGCCTCAGCTGGATTTCTAGTAGAAAACCCACTCTTTTGTATTAGGTTTGAACTCTTAACTGGGAAGGGAAGGAAATCGACCGTGCTGCTGAAGGACATGGATTCATGTTAGCTGTACGGCAGAGGGCGTCCAGGCCCCATCCCCTGTTGTAAACACTGGTCAACACCAAGAGATAAGTGCAGAATTATTAGGTAAGAAGGGTGCGTTTTGTTCCTGTACCCCAGGGGTCTAGTTTTTCTCAAAAATCTGCCTACGGTGGGGTTGAGTGTTTTATAAATAGTTAATGTTTCAGTTAGTGTTGCCGTGAAATGAAATAACCCCAAAACTCAGTGCCTTAAAATCCCAACTATTTCTCAAAGTCTGTGGTACAACCGGGCCATTGCGATCTAGCCTGGGCCTGGCTGGAATGAACAGACCTCTGTCCTGTGCCTGCACTTCCTTGGCTGGGAGCTGGCTAGCCTGTGATGGGGCCTTGGCTGGGCTGACTCGGTTTTGTTCGGTGCCATCCTGCAGCAGCTTAAGCTTTTTCTGATGCCAGCAGGATTCCAAGAGAGGCGGTGAAAATGCATGAGGTCTCTTGAGGCCTGAATTGGCATACGATCTCTACTGCTTCTGTTGGCCAAAGCAAGTCACAGAGCCAGCCTGATTGAAGGCGTAGGGCAAAAGGACTCCACGTCTTTCTTGATGGGAAGAGCTTTTAAGGGATGTGCAGACAGGGAGGGGTAGAGAATCGGGGTAACTTCCACCCTCCCCCAATTTTCCAAAAATGCTTTCCTTCCAAAATCAAACTGCACAATATCAGGTAAGGCCTTTGCCTGCCTGCCTTATTATTTTTTTATAGGCTATTGGTTTTCCCAGCAAGAAGCATATCTGTTCTCTTCACAATTTCTTCCACAAATTATATTTTTCACAAATAACTTCAAGTGCTCGCATTCTTTCTCAGAAACCTTTTTTTTTTAACTATGATTATCAACATAAGCCCTCCACTTTCCATTGCCATCATTTTCATATTGCACAAATGCTCTCTAGAATATGATGAATCTTCGTTTGACATTCCTAAGCAGGCTTACGTTAATTTTAGTTCCCCATTGAATTTCAAACAGGAGCCTCCACACTGACATTAAAAAATATTAACATTTGCCGTGGCAGGGCAATGTGCTGAGGCGTGGATTGTGGCTCTGACTTGCCACATCTTTCCCCTTATTCTTTTTTTAGAAAGAGCAAAGCAGAGGGATTTGGCAGGGCAATTCAAGCTGCCACTCAGAGCAGCTCCAGAGACGGAAGGCTAGCCCAGACCGTATTGCGTCCTAACTGGCAGCAAATCCTTCAGTCAAGGTCTTCTGCAGAAAGGCAGCGTGAGCCAGGCCCCTCACCCTTCGTGATGTCTGTCCTGGGTGTTAGGGATAACTTCCCCGCCAGAAAACCACTGCTACTTTCAATTTTTCTGAATGTGTCTAAAAATGCTGCTTTTTAATCCGTTCTTTTGCCCCAAATAATAGTTCTTCCCTTTGTTGTTTTCAATAATGCAGTCAGTGAAAAGAAGCCAACCTTCTGATAGAGGTGTGGTGGGATAAGTTTGTTCATAACCAGCTGCTGCTTCTGCTGCTTTTTTAAATTGAAGCTTTCGTGCACTTTATGGACAAGGCAACGTGCAATAGGGAGAATTTCCTTCTGCAGCTCTTTCCACCCCTTCAGCCTTGCTTATTTTATCATGTCCCATCACCATTATTACCCATTATATTTATATCTGCATTTAGCAGGCAGACTTGCTTCATGTCTATAAAGGTGTAATGAGCAATTTGGGTTAATGATTTTCTGCAGCTGCTCAAACAGTTGGTACTAACGTCATCGTTTACGCCTTCCAAAGACATCTGAATGAGGCATCAGATGTAGACCAAATTGGTTTTGCCTGTTGGAGGAAGTAGAAGCATGGATGGGGGTGGGGTGTGTGTGTGTGTGTGTGGAATAACTGTTCATGCATCTTTCATTCCCCAATTCAATGGATACTAGCAGTGGAGTCTCTCTCATAAGACAATCTTTGGCATTGGGAGAAAAAAAAAAATGATCCACGACAAACAAACACACTTGTGTTGCCATCTTGATTAAAGGATATTGCCTTAACAGAATTCAGAGTTTTTACACAGTTGTGCAATTTATAGGTGAACTTTGAAAATACATAAAATCAATGACTTTTCATCCCTCTTTAGGGAGTAAAGAAGCTGGCGCAGAGAAAAGAACATTGGATTGGAACTAGAATAACTAGGTTCAGTGTTTCTACTTGGCAGAATTTCAGCTGTGACCTTGAGCGATTTGTTTCACTTCTCTGGAACTCATTTCCCTTCTCTGTGAAACTGGGGATACTGAATTCCTCACAGAATGGTCTCGGGCAAAAGGGAGAGCAAGCACATGAATGTAGTATATGGCCTACAGCACAGATACTGGGTGTTACTAGGGTACACTTTTAGAGGGCTTTTTGTTCGATTAATGTGCCCAAATATATATCAGGGAGTTTCTCCCCCTACACGGAAGGGTGTTTGACCTCTCTTGGCTTTCTCGGCACATTACCTATCTGAAGGTCTCTCCTGCCAATGTCAGTTCACACTTCCAGTCTTCCGCTTTCTCAATTCCTGGCTCTTCTCAGTAGTATGGAAATGGTGTAATGGAGTGACTATTTTACATTGTGTTATTTTCATGCTTTAGGAATTCAGAACTTGACAGGAAAGTGATTTAAATTTGGCAGCCTGTGGGCTCATGTAGGGACAAAATTTTGAAAGAGAAACTTGTTTTGAATTTCCTCCCAGCCCTGTCTGCCTCTCTCAAATATACCTGTGACGAGTGTGGATTCCTTAATACTCGTTCTATATCAGCTCCCCTCCCTTTTATGATATTCCGTCTTCCTTGCACCATAACTCGATCTGTGTTCTCCCCAGTGGTGGAAACCATGCTCCATCTCTAACTGACATCTGTAGCCCAGAGCCAGGCATATATTGAGCTTGTTAAATGAATAGACGTGACCATGAGGAGATAGCCAATCTGGTCAGATAATTGGAGCTAAAGGGTTAATTGGCGTAAATGATTTCATGGATTGTGTCTCCCAGACTTCAAATTTGCCTTCTGGCTGGCACCTTACAAAGTCATAATCTGTGGAAGTGGCAGGTGGTGAGAGAGCTTTATAATCCTGGGGCAGGCCTTGAGGGCAGGGAAGGTGGGCAGATGTTTCTGGACATGTAACCTTGATATGATGTTCTCACAGTTTTGTTAGGGCTGGAGGCATACTCTTTTTTGGTTGAGATGGAAAATTTTGCCCCCTCCCCCCACCATCACCCCAAAAGTTGCTTGGAACACCTTGGTTCAGTTTTATGAGTGCTCTGAAACAGGACAACTCATATTGATTAAGCCCTAATTTTCGCAGACACTGGTAAAAGGCTTTGGCATATACTAATAATTTTCTTAAATCCTAATAAATGATTCTACCTCTAGGTACTATTTTAAATTTCACCTTTATGGATGGGGAAACCAATCTACAAAGAGATTAATAAATTATTTATTTTTAAGTAGGCTTCATGCCCAATGTGGGGCTTGAACTCATGACCCTGAGATTAAGAGTCTCATGCTCTGCCAGCTGAGCCAGCCAGGTGCCCCAAGAAATTATGAAATTATATAAATATAAAGTTACAGGCAGTAAATGGAAGAACCAGGAATCGAACTCTGGATGTTTTGGCTCCACATTCTTTGTTGTTACCACCACAGGATAATGGATAAGAGCACAGAAAAGTCTGTATGTTTTTCACACAATGCTGAGATAGACATTTCCTAGAGACTTGGAGGGAGCAATGACGTGATGATCAACAAATTGCTGTGGATCTTTCTTGACACTGTGAGAAATATAGTTAGGCTGTGAGAATGGGGAGTGCTCAGGGATACTTCAGTGGAGAAAGGAGCTCAAAATTCCTAAGAGCAGTTCCCTAGGGGCAGTGCCTCTGTGTTCTGTATGACAAGAATGCTAGGATGTACCTAAAACTGTCTTTGGAGTGCAATACAGCTATTACAGATATGCAATTGAGAGGAGTTTTGCTATCAGGCAAACTGGTGATACCCTCATGAAAAAGAACAAGGCAAGGATGTCTACTTGCATTAAAGACCCACTCTAGACCCCATGGAAGTAGGCTGAGGGAATGTTCTCAGGATCAAGAGTCCTTGCAAGAAGTAATTCTTGTTCTAACCTGGCTCACACATGAATGATCAACAGGGCTGCCAGGTTCCTTTCCATTGGCTCTTGACTGTCCTCATTTACCTCCAAGACTTCTAGTTACTGTGGCTGCTATCAATCATCCCCAAACTCATTGGCTTAAAACAACTAATCATGAATTATCTCTTACATTGTCTTTGGGTTAGGAATTCTGG
>NW_027685164.1:0-368 GCF_054177405.1 Leptonychotes weddellii | reverse complement strand
TTAGATTTATTTTATTTCTCCAGAAAGGGATTCTCTAGTATCTTCTATGCTTTTTTCAAGCCCAGCTAGTATCTTTATAACTGTCATTCTGAACTTTGGTTCTGACATCTTACTAATGTCCATATTGATTAGGTCCCTGGCAGTCAGTACTGTCTCTTGTTTTTTGTTTTTGTTGAGGTGATTTTTTCTGTCTTGTCATTTTGTCCAGAGAAGAGTAGATGAATGAGAGACCAAAATGCTAAAAGGGTAACAACAACCCTAGAAAAATATACACTAAACAAATCAGAAGAGACCTGAAACCAGGGGGAAAAGAAAGGAAAAAAAAAAAAAAGAATATGATCAGGCTGGTGAATAGAACAGAGCCACAC
>NW_027685163.1:0-368 GCF_054177405.1 Leptonychotes weddellii | reverse complement strand
TGGAAGGGTGTTGGGAGGATGGGTTGGCCTGGTGGTGGGTATTGAGGAGGGCACGTTCTGCATGGAGCACTGGGTGTTATGCACAAACAATGAATCATGGAACACTTCATCTAGAACTAATGATGTAATGTATGGGGATTAACATAAGAATAAAAAAAAATACAGAATGAAAAAAAAATGCAGATTCCCTGGAACCTGCCTGAGGTCTGAATCAGAATTTCTTAGGAATGGGCCCCAGACTTTGAATTTAAAAAGCGAGTTTCCTGAGAAAACAGTATCTGTGACTCACAATATGTTTACAGTTAATACATGCTGAATAAATTAACATGGGGGGGAGTTTTCTGAGTGATGCTAATGCAAATTAAAGT
>NW_027685162.1:0-368 GCF_054177405.1 Leptonychotes weddellii | reverse complement strand
GTGAAAAAAATTGGCAAGCTATCACTTCTGAATACTCAGCTGAATTGCTGAATGAATAATAAGGCAAAGATGCTTCCCGAAAGAAGAATAAATAAAAGCTCATTGTTGTGCAATAAATCCTTTTCTGTACAACACCGCTGAGGAAACTGGCTCTGGGTTTATCTAAGTATTCAAGCCATTTTATTTCATTCTTTTCTGCGCCTTATTCTGTTCCAGAAGCTGGTGCCCACTCCTACCCTATTATTCCCTCACGAAACATTAATGCTACAGGATGGTATGGGGAGAGACGCCAGTTCCATGACTATTGATAGGAGCCTCCAGGGACTAGAATAGGGGGTTTGTTCACAAAGTGGCAGCCACAGGGAAAT
>NW_027685161.1:0-368 GCF_054177405.1 Leptonychotes weddellii | reverse complement strand
GCGCCCCCAAAGTGTGCATCTTTTTATAGGGGCGGTTTTTTAATCAGGGCCACAGGAAAAATCCATGAATGGGTTTCAGGAGGTCTGGATACCTTTTAAAATTCTTAGCAAAACCCTCTTCATAGGTGTATGTGTCCATTTTTCTGAAGAAAGGTTTATTGATTTCATCATATTCTCAAAGGTATCCATACAATTCTAATTTCTATAGAACCAAATAATAATGGGAACATAATAAATGTCATTTAATGACAATGGTGACCTTTGTATATGATAGTAAGACATGTACTACTGTTTTTCAAGGTATTCTGCACAGCCTTTACATGGGGTGATTTTTAGGATAGAATCACATTAAAGGTACATTTTTTTTT
>NW_027685160.1:0-368 GCF_054177405.1 Leptonychotes weddellii | reverse complement strand
AGGTCTGGGAAGACTTGGCAACCCTGGATGGACAGATCTGGCTTTCTGTTGACTTGATAATTAATTTAATTGATTTTGGGTGGACAGAATTTATCAAAAACATAATCTATTAGAGGGATAGATCAAAATTAGTAAATAGAAGTAAAACGAATTGAGGCAGTAAATATGGGGAAATTATACAGATTAGTGAGTCTTGTGAAAACCAAACAAAATGAGAAGGAAACTGCAGGATATTTCCCGGTCTTGGGACCACAGGAATGAGGTGAGCCAAGGGCAGTACCATAGTTCAACTAAGTAGAACCAAGGTCTTGACAACAGTGGAACTCATTATGTACCACTTTTAGTTACCCTGGCAATAACCTTTTTTT
>NW_027685159.1:0-368 GCF_054177405.1 Leptonychotes weddellii | reverse complement strand
GCCTGGGTGGCTCAGATGGTTAAGCGTCTGCCTTCAGCTCAGGTCATGATCTCAGGGTCCTGGGATCGAGTCCCGCATCGGGCTCCCTGCTCCTTGGGAGCCTGCTTCTCCCTCTGCCTCTCTCTCTCTGTCTCTAATGAATAAATAAATAAAATCTTAAAAAAAAAATAATAATGATGATATAAACGGGATAAAAGAATATATTGAAAGAGTCCAGATAGTCTTAATGTCATTGGAAGAGTTTTGGGAGTTCTGTTTCCTTCTGTCTTTGTGTTTGCGTTTTTCTCCTAGCATTTATCATAATCTAAGATACCATAAACCTCCTTAATGGTCCCTTCTTTCTCAGAGTCTCATTTGTATCTGATCTG
>NW_027685158.1:0-368 GCF_054177405.1 Leptonychotes weddellii | reverse complement strand
ATTAGTGGCTCCCAGGCCAGTCTCTGATGTCTGAGAAGTGGTGTCAGCAGAGACTGAGCTGCATCCTTTCTTTGAACAGGTGGCAACAGAAAGCAACTGCAAGGTAAAGTGCAGATCCCACTATCCGTCCATGAACTTGAACCAGCTTGAGGCACCAGAACACACCCAATCCCCGTCTCTGGAGATGCTGTTACGCAAGTTGAGGGCTACAGAAGCCCAGCAGGATGACAAGTTTGCCAACATCCTGGATGTGGTGGGGGAGTTTGGCACATTCCAGCAGAGGCTGGTGGCCCTCACCTTCATCCCCAACATCCTGTTGGCCTTCTTCATGTTTGCAGACATCTTCATGTTCACAGCCCAGAAGCCTT
>NW_027685157.1:0-368 GCF_054177405.1 Leptonychotes weddellii | reverse complement strand
ACTTGACATGACGCCCCAAGATTTCACATAGCTGAGGACGTTTTGCCTGTGGAGGAAGAGGGCAGAGGTAGTAATCCAAGTGGCACGAGGGAGCTTTCTGAGGTGATGGAAACACTCAATATCTTGATTATAATGGCGGTTACATGACTTTATATCTTAGTCAAATCTCATAGAACTATATGCCTTAAAATGG
Organism: Leptonychotes weddellii; assembly: GCF_054177405.1. NCBI lineage: Eukaryota > Metazoa > Chordata > Mammalia > Carnivora > Phocidae > Leptonychotes > Leptonychotes weddellii. Next base: position 175 of record NW_027685157.1, on the reverse strand, counting down.
CAAATATCACTGTATATAAATTATACTTCAGTGAACAAAAAGGGTTGGGTTTATAGCACAGTGCAGGCTCTCAATAATGAAAACAGAATCAACAAACACACACAAAAGTACTTGTTGGAGGAATGATGGAATGAAGTGGAAACTGGATTTCAGATTGAGATCGATGACAGTTTTT
>NW_027685156.1:0-368 GCF_054177405.1 Leptonychotes weddellii | reverse complement strand
GTTCTTATTTTTCATAAGAATTTTGTACATATTCTGAATATAAGGTCTTCATCAATTACATGTTTTACCTCTTTTCTTAAACTTTGACTTGACTTTTTACTCTCTTAGTGGGGATTTTGATAAGTATCAGTTTTAAATTTTAATGTAGTACAGTTAATCTACCTTTTCTCTGTGATTATACTTTCTATGTCTTGTATAGAAATATTTGCCAATATCATCAGAAAATATTATATATTTTCCTCAAATTGATTTTTGTGTATAGAGATAGAAAACTATGAATCCAGGACACCTGGGTGGCTCAGTGGGTTAAGTGTCGGCCGTCAGTTCAGGTCATTATCCCAGAGTCCTGGGATCGAGTCCCACATCAG
>NW_027685155.1:0-368 GCF_054177405.1 Leptonychotes weddellii | reverse complement strand
CCCCCCCCCACCCCCCGCTTGTGCTCTCTGGCTCTATCTCTCCGTCAAATAAATAAAATAAAACCTTTAAAATAAATAAGTAAATAAATAAAACCAGTGTTCGTGAAGGGCGACCTCGGCGGGCCGAAGGAAGGACAGGGATATAAAAAGAAGTGGGTCTGAGTGAGCAGGGGAAGAACCCTCCCACGCCAGTCCTAGTATCCACGGAACAGGGGCTGCCTTCCCCCGGCTGGCTGCAAGCTGAGGGGCTTCAGTGAACCCCCGGCTGAGAGAGGAACTGCCCCCCTCCACACCCCCACCACCCCCATCGTGGTAGTCCTGCTGGGCTCCTGGCAGAGCAAACCCACCCTCCCTGGAAGAGGATACCT
>NW_027685154.1:0-7206 GCF_054177405.1 Leptonychotes weddellii | reverse complement strand
GATTTCCCCCGCTTCATTCTTCCCCTCCCGCTACCTTCTTCTTCTTCTTTTTTTCTTAACATATATTGCATTATTTGTTTCAGAGGTACAGATCTGAGATTCAACAGTCTCTCTGGACTCTCTTGTAGAGAATCCATTCCTTGCCTCTTCCAGCTTCTGGTGGCTGCCAGCACTCCATGGCTTGTGGCCACATCACTCTTATCTTCAAGGCCAGCATCTTCAAATCTCTCTTTGCTCCATCTTCATATCATCTCCTCTGTGTGTGTAATCTCCCTCTGCCTCTCTCTTATAAAGATACATGTGATTGTATTTTGGGCCCACCTGGATAATCCAAAATAATCTTTCATCACAAGATCCTTAACTTGATTCTATCTGTAACCCCATATAACATTTTTTTTTTTTTTGCCATATAAGATAACATTCATAGGTTCTAGAGATTAGGATGTTGATATCTTTTTATGGGGTTATTTTTCAGTCTACCATACTTCCAATTCCTCAGTCCTCACATTTAACATATCCAATTAATCACCTCCAGGCTATACTCAAATTATATATGTCAGCTCCAAAGCTTCTAATTCCCTACTTCTTTTCCTTCCCCACTCCACTCCCCTTTCCTTTTCTACCATGAGAGTCAATGAAGAGGTGAGCTATTGTTCTGATGGATTCATGTCCCATCTTCATTTGGTTTATAGTGGAGGAAAGGATTGAAAATCAGTGACCTAATTAAGTTCTGCTGTTTCAGAATAGAAAGATAAGACCCACCGACTGACTGACTTCCTAAAGCCATGCATCATATCAGTGTTGGAGCTAAGACCAGCATTCAGATCCCTGGACTCCCACTCTAGGGCCTTTTGCACTTTCCAGGTTGCTGCAAGTCAGTAAACAATTGCAGGCCAAGCAAGAAGTATTACAAGGAGTGTAACATCTCAAAACTACGCAATGATCTTATAGTTTATGAAGTGCCTTCACACAGGCTCTTGCATTTCAAACTTTTTCTATTGCAGTTAAGTGATATTTAAAAAAAAACCCCAGATTTTCCCTTCTAATTGTCACTGCCATCATCCTAGTTGACGTTGATCTAACTTCACCCTTGATTTTCTGACACAGTCTGATAACATTTCCATCACATTATCTGAATCTTATCAGTGATAACTCAGATTCCTTAGTTTGGTGAGTAAAAATCTATGTGAATTGGATCCACTTCACCTAAACTTGCTGGGTAATGACTCATTAATTTCCAGTGGAAACCTTCAGATACTCTAATTATTACTGATGAACACAAAGCCCATACTGCTTATGTGTGATTTCATTTCTTAGGTTGATCACACTGCGTGGAATACCTTCTCTTATGAAAAAACGGAGATCATTTTCTTCTTTCCAAAGTCTACCTTAAACCTTATTCAATCCATCTTTCTTTATTAATATAGCCCACACTTACTGTTCTCATTAATTCCATAAACGTTTGACACATACCATGTACCAGATGTACACAGTGCGGCGGGTACAATCACACAGCACACACCTTACTAACAGCCAAGAGTTCACAATTTAGTATAGAAACTAGGCAGGTAAACAGTCACACCAGAGGGGGGCACCTGGGTGGCTCAGTGGGTTAAGCATCTGCCTTTGGCTCAGGTCATGATCCCAGAGTCCTGGGATCGAGTCCCGCCTCGGGCTCCCAGCCTGCTTTTCCTTCTCCCTCTGCCCCTCCCCCTGCTTGTGTGTGCTCTCTCTCAAATAAAATCTAAAAAAACCAAAAAAACAAAACAAAACAAAAACAGTTACACCAGAGAATGATAAGTGCTTGGTAGGGGTAAACGTGGTATACTAACGGAGCATAAAGGAAGGTACTCTGGGTGGAGGGCGAAGAGGTGCTTAGGGAAATCCTCTCAGTGAAGATGCTATCATCTTTTCAAGTCTATACTTCCCTAGTTTTTGATACGTTTCCCCATGATTTCTTTTCTTTTTATTTTTTTCCCCAATATATTAAATTTCTACTTTTCCAAAAGACTCTCCTCTGTCATCAGAAACGACACAGGTCTCCTCTATAAAACAGATTTCATTCCACTTTTACCAATTCCTCAAGTCCTAGTTCAAGCCCCATTCCAGCCCCAGTGCTCTCTCATATCTATGAACTACCGTCTGTACCATTAATTGGACATAAATTCTATGCTGCCTTATATTTTATGCATTATTATTTTTTTTAAAGATTTTATTTATTTATTTGAGAGAGAGAATGAGAGAGCACATGAGAGGGGGGAGGGTCAGAGGGCAAAGCAGACTCCCTGCTGAGCAGGGAGCCCGATGCGGGACTCGATCCCGGGACTCCAGGATCATGACCTGAGCCGAAGGCAGTCGCTTAACCAACTGAGCCACCCAGGCGCCCTATTTTATGCATTATTTAAGGTTCTGATTTTATGTGTAACTCATCTTTAGAACTTGATTAAAGGTCTTAAAATGTCCTGAAAGGCAAGCACCAGCTCATTCAGGTTATTAATTCCCTATAGTATCTAGAATCGTAGGCAAATTATAGGTATTTATTTCAGGGTTTTATTTCAGTGTTTGAATATTCATTTTTATAAACTGTACTTGAGTCATTTTAAGTATTAATGAATTCATTCAACAAATATTTTGAACACCTACTAAATGCAAAGTACTTTACCAAGAGCCTTTGGAAACATGGGATTGATAACAGTCAAGGTCATAGAACTTCTGAGGTGCCAAAAAGCAGGAGAGCCCCCCCCCACCTCCCTGACAAAAAAAGAATTAATGAGTCCTGTACTCGCAGATAAACTTCAACTAAAAGATGAATGAAAAAACTACAACAAAAGAACGGGTAGTGAGCAGTAAATCCACATAACTGTGTCAGCATTATTGTTATAGAACAGATTGTAAATGTAGAAATATAGAACACAAAAGAAATGTAGAAAGGATATAACAAAAGTTGAAAGGGAAAGTAGGATAGGAAATTGGAGGTTGTATGGCATGTTGATTTATATATCTTTAATAGCCATGAATCAAAGGTAATAATTTAACATTGTAAATCAAGTTACAGACTACACATATTTTCATAGTATAAATGTTGACACTAAAATAAGGAAATACATTATAAAATAATATATCAACTAAAATTACAATGAAAACGATCAACTCAACCATTTGATTTTAGATTTTTCCCCTGAAAAGGGGAAAGAAGTGGAAATATGCTAATTTTATCATTGCTACAAGTGAGGAGTCAATAGATACCACATACGGAAATAGAGGATTAAGGGTATTATATAAAGTGATAGTTATTCAAGAGGCTCATCTTCACTTCATAGCACTTATCACAGGATAATTTTACATTTACTTATATGATTATTTTATCCAACCAGAGGGTAACCAGTGAAGAGGATGGACAAGGTCTCTTTTGCTCACTATTGCACCCCCAATTCCTAGCACTGTGCTCAGAAGTATGGTTGATTCTTGTTATTCCTGACAGTTCTGTTCTATAAAAATCTCAGTGAACACTGAACTATCCAACACTGAGTCGTTGCTTCTAGGAAAAATACAGGGTTAGGTTCCTCTAGGCCTCTGGTCTCAACATTATCAGCAAACAATCAATACACAATCTTGTATTATACGTGTTTCTATTTAGAGACACTTTAATATATATTGTTGATTCATTAATATTGAACAAACAGCCAACAACACTGCAACTCATACTTGAAGGAAACTTAGCCAATACATATGTTTTTCTCTGTGAGGCACATCACAGCCTTTTCGTGCTTAGGAACACAAGGCAGCACTGGAACACTATGCCTGGGGGCTATTTTAGACAGCAAAATCACCAACAAAAAGCACAAAAAAATTAAAAACATGGCACTGAGAAAAGACTGAAAACAAACTGAGCAAGGGGCCGTTGTTTACAGTATGAGAGCTGAAACAAGAAGGCAGAGCATATCCCTTGCTGGACGTCAGCTGGGAACGCGTGGTTTCACTGCCCTGCTCATACTCATCCACTAATGACCAAGAGTCACCATATATGCCACTCTCCTGCATACAGTGTCACCTATTACAACAGGAGAAAGAGTTCTCTCTGTGGCTCTGAAGTGTTCTTCATGATATATCATGGAGTTAAAAAGACAAAGTACAGCACAGGGTACTGCCTTGGGGGTTAGAAATAATTTTAGCAGTTAGGTAAATTTGCACTATAGAATCCACAAACAATGAGGATCAACTGTAATTGTAGAATTGAATTGGATGTTATCATCTCACAACAAACATTTGTAAGTTACTGATTATTAGTGAGTGTCTTTTTCACTATTGTGATTCTGAACTGTGCAGGTTGAGAAATTTCTATGAAAAATAAATAATCTTAATAACATATCTGATTAACACACATACCTGTATGGACTTTCTTCTTACTTAAAGGCAGCTTAGGGAATTTTGGAGGTAAAGGTCTTCGAAGTAGTTGTGGGTGGTTTTCCATTTTAATTAACAATAAGCACGTTTTTCATAGCTATTGGTTAAGTGAGAATTGAAAACGTTTTGAATATGTTTGAATTGTTGCTGAAAAATCATTCGTTAGAATCTAGATTACATCTTAGTGAAAATCATTCTGTGCTAATATTGTACTTATTGTACTGAGTCCAAGCAGAATTCCTATAAAAGAGAGGATAAGAAAGAAAATTCTTTAAAACTTCTAGAAAGAATCTAGATAAAATCTAGGTTTATAATTAACACAGAATTTTAAAATACATATACTATTACCAATCAGGATCATTCTAAAATTTCCCATGTTAGCAAAAATGTTCAGTCTGCCAATGTTAGATCATCTAGTAAATACTGATTTTCCAGAACAGTAGAAATAACACTCATTTTTTTTTTCTCTACCTTCAAAATGTTATCACTTTACATATTTGGAAAAAGATTTGGTCAAAAAGATAAGGAATAATCAAAGGAACTTGAGAATGAAAAAAAAAAAAGATAAGGAAATCCCTCCATGATAGCCTCTTAAGACCCACCATATCTAAGTATTCATAAGTAAGTTGTTTTCTTTCTGTAACAGTGACTTGTTATAAATTGCAACCACTACTAGTTGGGTTATACTATTTAATCAAAAAATAAGATTGTCTTCAATCTAATTAGATTTTCCAGGATCTCTATTCCAATTAGTACTATTTAGAAATGATGCCAGAAGATGGACCCCCTAAAAATGCGCTTAGTTCTCAGGGCAACATCAAAGTGCCTGACACATCACTATTCCGTTGACAGTCCAGAAGGGGATGCTTTGGAGCTGCATAAACGGGCCGTTTTGTCCCCCAAAGATAACTTTGCACACAAGCGCTCAAGGTATGATCCCTGTTAGTACGTCCACTTGATGCTGGTAATTTTCCTTCCATATTATCAGAGAAGATCGGTTGGACTCCTATACTACCCTCAAAGGCAATCAGCTACTTCTCAAAATAACTGGCTTTTCCCCTTAGCCTCGAAATTTAGGCAGCGAGGTAATGGTCAAGGGAGGTGGTGGGTCTAGAAGCACCTAGGTTACCCTGGTCCCCTGGCAAGGCGCGGCCAGAGGCCACGGAGACTGGCCCTAGCAACCGGAAGCCGATAATGCCGCCCAGCCCCCTGGCCTCGCAGGCGCTAGAGGGGAGGGCGGGGCCGGGCGGGGCGCGTGCCCGAGGAACCCCGCGGAGCCGGCCCCGCCCCACGGCTCGGCGCGCGCGGAGCCCACGGGCCTTTCTCCGCCGCGGTATCCTGCTGCGGGGAGGCTGCGCGCGGTGGGGGCTGGAGGAGAAGTCCGCTCCATGTGCTGCTGCTGTACGGAACCCCGTGGTGACAATCGTTATTACTATTTTCATTCTTAATGACAATGACCACTATTATTTATTTACTCTTCTTGATTACACGACGTATCTGAGGGTCTGGGCTGGCAGTCTTTAATGCTGCACTTGGGCGCAGCCAGGTCCCGTTGCTGGTTTTGTAGTACCCCGGAAAAGCGATCATGCTGTTTTCTTTCTCTTCCTTTAATGCAAACTGTTTTGTCTTTCTGTTCCTTTCAAGTTCCTGGATGAAGAGAAACTGAGTAGGAATAGGGACATGAAGAGTCCAAGCTGGCTTTAAAAGAAACCCATTTCTCACTGTTAACAGTGATTTGTTTTGATTATTGTAGTATGGCTTGTCTCCTCTGTCATGGTGTTGAACCTGTACGTACAGTGGTCAGTACATCGTCTGTGTTTGCATGTATGTGCATGTTTTCTCTGAAGATTTGAGGGGGAAAGAGTGCGAGAGAGAACTCATCAGTAGGTGTGTAAATCCCAACTCGGAAAGTAAAGCAGATGGAGCTTCCTCCCAGTCTCATTTTTTTTTTCCTTAAGTACAAGTGTAGGAACTTTAGTTAACAGGTGTTGGAAGATGAAAGACTTCTGTATAAACCTGCCTAGCTTTGGGGATCTTTTAAGATTTACTCCCTACCCAAGTCTTCCTTTTTTCTCCTTAGGAGCAAGCATATATTTTATTTTACTTTTTAAAGATTTTATTTATTTGACAGAAAGAGACACAGCGAGAGAAGGAACACAAGCAGGGGGAGTGGGAGAGGGAGAAGCAGGCTTCCCCCGGGGAGCAGGGAGCCTGATGCGGGGCTCGATCCCATGACCTGAGCCGAAGGCAGATGCTTAAGGACTGAGCCACCCAGGCGCCCCCAAGCATATATTTTAAAACAGTCAATGAAAAAAGTAGAAAAGTAAAAGAAGTAATTCATCAGACTCTGAGAAATATGCAGCTTGTTTTTCTTTAGAGTATTATTAGCACGTGGCTTCTTTTTCCTTGTAGGATTCCTGGGTCCCAATGAGACTGTGGCGGCTGCCATGGATTTATTCCTCTTTTGCCTATGTCTACTCCATAGATTGATTAGCCTCTCAGAAAGACAAGAAAGTTGACAGCAATAGGCAGATCTGATTGCTAGGTTTTGTCTCAAATAATATTTGTTGTGCATCTTTTGTAAGTGTGAAAAATGTTTGTTTTTAGGCATAAAAATGTGTATTTCACATACTTAATCTGTGTTCCAGTATTTAAATTGAGTCAGGTTCCTATGTTCTTAAAAGTTGTTGGAACCATGAGAACTACTGAGATACAGTTTTACTGACCAGTGCTTGGCTTTAAAATTTGTGCTTAGTGTCGCATGGTCACAATCCAGGCAATGTGCTTATCAGTAATTTTTTT
>NW_027685153.1:0-368 GCF_054177405.1 Leptonychotes weddellii | reverse complement strand
GGTCCTGAAATTCCATCATGTCCCAGTCAGTGACCCTGTCAGTCCGTAAGTGTGTCCGTGTGTCCCTGCACCTGGCATCCCCTTCTCCTTCTGCTGTCTCCGAGGTGGTCCACATGCCCCGTGCCATTCCCTTTAACGCAGGGCCGCGGGGGGCTCATGTGCATCTGGGCAGGTGTGTTCTTCATGGGGGATCACAGGGCGGGTGTCCGGCCCGCCCCCGGGGGGCCCGGGTTTTAGGATCCGGGTCTTTTCTCCAGAGGGGAGACCTCCAGCCTCTGGCCTGAGCCTCGCAGACAGAACGCCGGAGAGCCAGCCTGCGGTTCTCAGCTCAGGTTCCCCAGAGAACCCCAGAGCCGCAGAGGGCCGGC
>NW_027685152.1:0-368 GCF_054177405.1 Leptonychotes weddellii | reverse complement strand
TTCCACACTCCGCTTCTCAGCCAGCAGCGCGTCCTGCCAGCTCCACGGCCTTCCTCTCACCTCCGGCACCGTGACCGGCTGGCTCAGGCCACCTTCCCCTCGTCCTGGCCTCCCGGGTCCCCCGCTCCAGCCCTGGCCCCACGCCCCGCCTGCACCAGCCAGACGGTCCCGTTCAAATGCGAACCAGGTCTTGTCCCGGCGGCTCTCACTTCCCTTGGAGGAAAGGCCGAAGCCTTCACAGGGGTCCATGGGCCTGAGAGGATCTGTCACCCACTCCCCGCCCTCACCTGTCACCTCTCTGGCCTTATTTCCCCCCACGCTCTCCTTTGCCCACTTGGCTCCGGCCACGCTGGCCTCCTGGCCGCTCC
>NW_027685151.1:0-368 GCF_054177405.1 Leptonychotes weddellii | reverse complement strand
GTCTCTGACATGCGCAGGGACAAACCTTCACAAATTCAGATACCATTCGTTTGGAGGACATGGGACAGGATGCAGAGAGGTATTTCCCTGGGGGGTCTGAGTGGTGTCAGCCATGGGGATGGAGGTTTAGGGTGATGGGTGCTGATCTGCCGGCACTGAGCTCTGGATTCCATGTAAGTGTGTGTGTGTGTGTGTGTGTGTGTGTGTTTATAATGCGCGGGGCCCTCTGAAGCATGGCGGCCCATCTTGCTGGTGTGAAGGTGGTATGTACCACTTCCGACCTGCCATGATCCACGGGCTGCCAGCAGTCAGACTGTCGCGCGGATCCTGCCTCCAAGAAATGACTGAAGAAAGCTGCCCTATCATGT
>NW_027685150.1:0-368 GCF_054177405.1 Leptonychotes weddellii | reverse complement strand
TTTTTTTTAGTTTGTTAGTATGGCAAATAACATGGATAATTTCTGAATGTTAAATCAATATTGCATTCCTTGGCTAAGCCATACTCAGTTGTGATGCATTACCTCTTTTATATATTGTTGGGTTTATTTGATAAAATTTTGTTAGCATGTATGTTCAAGAGAAATATTGCACTGTAGTTTTCATTTCTTGTAATATATTTATTGGTTTTGATATTATGGCAATGTTGTCTTTATAGAACAAATTGGGAAGTATTCTTTTCAGTTTTTTGGAAGACTTTGTATAGAATTGGAATTATTTCTTCCATAAATATTTGGAAGAATTAACCTGTGAAACCATCTGGGCCTGGAGGTTTTTTTTTTTTTTTTTT
>NW_027685149.1:0-368 GCF_054177405.1 Leptonychotes weddellii | reverse complement strand
GGGAGGCTGTGCAGGTTGCCCCCCGATGAAGCTGGCCCAGCCTGTATGGGAAGATGAAGGAAATCGGGATTTGCAACGAGTGTTCTGTAAGCTTCCGATGTTGCAGGAACAAACGCTTCCTTCATCTCCTACCTGGGAAGCAGGGCGCACGCCCCATTCTGGAAGATTCACCCTGCACATGAACACCTCCAAGAAGCCCTGCTGAAAAAGAAACGTGTGTAACTCCATTTAAACAAGCATTGCTCAGAGTGCCTGGCTGGCTCAATGGAGCATGTGACTCTTGATCTCAGGGTTGTGAGTTCGAGCCCCACGTTGGTATAGAGATTACTTAAAAAGAAATTCTTTAAACTTCTTTTTTTTTTTTTTTT
>NW_027685148.1:0-368 GCF_054177405.1 Leptonychotes weddellii | reverse complement strand
GGTGGTGGTAGTAGTAGTAGTAGTGGTGCTAGTAGTAGTAGTGGTAGTAATGGTGGTAGTAGTAGTAGTGGTGGTAGTAGTAGTAGTGGTGGTGGTGGTGGTAGTAGTGGTGGTGGTGGTGGTAGTAGTAGTAGCAGCAGTAGTGGTGGTGGTAGTAGTAGTGGTAGTAGTGGTGGTAGTAGTAGTAGTGGTGGTGGTGGTGGTAGTAGTAGTAGTGATACAGCATGACCTGTATCAGTGCTGAAGAGGGTCATTACCACAGGGGTCCCATGAAGGGAGGCACATTTCCTACATCATAGACTGGCAATTATGGCTTCCCTCCCTTCAAAGTCCCTGAAGTTATGACATGCCTGTGGCCATCATGTCCT
>NW_027685147.1:0-368 GCF_054177405.1 Leptonychotes weddellii | reverse complement strand
TGGCTCAGTTGGTTAAGCGACTGCCTTCGGCTCAGGTCATGATCCCGGAGTCCCTGGATCGAGTCCCGCATCGGGCTCCCTGCTCGGCGGGGAGTCTGCTTCTCCCTCTGACCCTCCCCCCTCTCATGTGCTCTCTCTCTCTCATTCTCTCTGTCTCAAATAAATAAATAAAATCTTTAAAAAAAAAAAAAGAAATTAATTGAGTGCAGTGTGAAAGATATCTTACATTTGATGTTTTTGAAAGCCTAAATATAAATAAAAATGTCTGTCAAAGCATGTTTCTGAATTTTTATAAGACTATAATTATACACACATTAATAACCCCATTAGGCAGCATGCTTTAGAAAACATTGAAGACTTAGATTATT
>NW_027685146.1:0-368 GCF_054177405.1 Leptonychotes weddellii | reverse complement strand
TAAGAGTTAGTTATTGTCATGGCTGTGACCATTCTGCAAAGAACAAAAGAATGTATTTCAGAAACTGTTGCCACAGGTCGTCTTTCCCGATCACTCTTCTTCAGCCTGGTATGAATGATGCCACATGTACATCTTTCACAGATCCAGGAGTGAATTAAATCATGGTACCGTGTGTGTGTGTGTGTGTGTGTGTGTGTGTAGGCACCCTGGTGCTCATACTTGCAAGGCTCAGGACAGTTTCTTAACATCCTGTCTTCTCGTAAGAGCACTGCACATCCCTTGGAAAACCTGTGCCTTTTACTGGTATTCCTGGAGCATCCTGAGCATCAACACTGCCCCCCCCCCCGCCACCCCCCTGCAGTAGCATG
>NW_027685145.1:0-368 GCF_054177405.1 Leptonychotes weddellii | reverse complement strand
TGATAGCTGGCAAGGGAGGGTTGGGATTTAAGTCTGGGTGGATGGGCTCCAGGGCTGAGAATGCAATGCATTCCAGTACACCACTGCTGGGTGGCAGCTACTGTGTTTTCCTCACTCTCTTGTCTTCTGCAAGGCTTGGTATGCAGAGGTCAAATTGCTCAGTAAATTACTTATATGTAAGTGGTGGTGATTTTTTTTTTCCTCATTTTATTTTTCTGCTGGGTCTTGGCGCACAGACTACACATCACATACTCAAGATTGATTAGCTCAAAATTAATTTTCATGGGTGGAATATTATGCAGCCATCAAAAGGAATGAGATCTTGCCATTTGCAACGACATGGATGGAACTGGAGGGTATTATGTTGA
>NW_027685144.1:0-368 GCF_054177405.1 Leptonychotes weddellii | reverse complement strand
TGGGAAATCTGGAAGGAGTCATCCTCACCCAGGAAGAGGAGGTGTCCGTAGTTCTCTAACATCACATCCCTGTACAATTCCCGCTGAGTGTGGTTCAGGCATCCCCACTCCTCCTGGGAGAATTCTATGGCCACATCCCTGAATGTCAGCAGTCCCTGCAATAAATACGACAGTTACCAAGTGGCCATTGGCAGAGTTCACAATGGTTCCTAAGATGAAAGAGGGAGTTAATGTCACCAGCTAGACCCAAGACCTGACCTTCCCCAGTTACCTGATTATACCCTCCGATCTTTGTCCCACATTTTACTTAACCTCTTTTTCCACCTTATCTTTTACTCCAGGCAAAGACCCCATGGTCTGGTCTCCTG
>NW_027685143.1:0-7207 GCF_054177405.1 Leptonychotes weddellii | reverse complement strand
TGTTTGCAAATTCCTTTAGTTTTTTTTGTCCTGGAAGCTTTTCATCTCTCCTATTTTCAATGATAGCCTAGCTGGATAGTATTCTTGGCTGCATATTTTTCTCATTTAGTGCTCTGAATTTATCATGCCTGTCCTTTCTGGCCTGCTAGGTCTGTGTGGATAGGTGTGTTGCCAATCATATGTTTCTACCATTGTAGGTTACAGATCTCTTCTGAGCTGCTTTCACGATTTTCTCTGTCTCTGAGACTAGTAAGTGTTACTATTAGATGTTGGGTTGTTGACCTATTTTTATTGATTTTGAGAGGGGTTCTCTGTGCTTCCTGGATTTTGATGCCTGTTTCCTTCCCCAAATTAGGAATATTCTCTGGTATAATTTGCTCCATTATACCTTCTGCCCCTCTCTCTCTTTCTTCTTCTTCTGGGATCCCAATTATTCTAATGTTTCATCTTGTGGTATCAGTTATCTCTCGAATTCTGCCCTTGTGATCCAGTAGTTGTTTATCTCTCTTTTTCTCAGCTTCTTTATTTTCCATCATTTGGTCTTCTATATCACTAATTCTCTCTTCTGCCTCATTTATCTTAGCAGTTAGAGCCTCCATTTTGGATTATACCTCATTAATAGCCTTTTTGATTTCAACTTGGTTAGATTTTAGATCTTTTATTTCTCCAGAAAGGTTTTCTGTAATAACTTCCATGCTTTTTTCAAGCCCAGCTAGTATCTTTAAAATCATCATTCTGAACTGTAGTTCTGACATCTTACTAATGTCCGTATTAGGTCCCTGGCAGTTGGTACTGCCTCTTGTTCTTTTTGTTGAGGTAATTTTTTCCATCTTGTCATTTTGTCCAGAGTAGAATAGATGAATGAGAGAACAAAATGCTAACAGGGTGACAATGTCCCCACAAATTATACACTAAACAAATCAGAAAAGACCTGGAACTGGGAGAAAAGAAAGGGAAAGAAAGAAAAAAAAAAAGAAAAAGGTAAAAATGAACAAACAAAAACAAAGCAAGACAAAAAAAGAAAATATGATCAAATATGATCAGGCTGTTGCATAGATCCGTGCCACACAGTAGATTTTGGGCATATCTGTGGGGTTTGTTTTGTTTTATTTTTTAAAAACAGAATGCCTTTTGGGGCACCTCAGTGGCTCAGTCATTAAGCGTCTGCCTTAGGCTCAGGTCATGGTCCCAGTGTCCTGGGATCGAGCCCCACATTGGGCTCCCTGCTCGGCGGGAAGCCTGCTTCTCCCTCTCCCCCTCCCCCTGCTTGTGTTCCCTCTCTCGCTGTCTCTCTCTCTCTAAGTGAATAAATAAAAAAATCTTAAAAAATAAAAGCAGAATGCCTCTGCCAAAATGTAACTACAGAATCCAAAGGACAGTTGTCAATCTTAATTTCAATTACCCTATTTCTAGCACTTACAAATATTGCTCAACATCTCCCTCCTAAAATTGTTCCTTTATCCATTCCTTTGACCTCTACACTTTACTGTTCATGTCCTAGGTCACAGCCACTTTTCTGATATTTGACTTGCCCTTTTTTGGGGACACCTAAAGTGCTGGTGCTCCTCAGTGATCCAGGCTAGGATTTTTTTCTACTTTCATGAAGAATTTGTTTCTGATAAATGTTTCTTCTTCTCATCTTTGATAGAATTTTCTGGTAAAGCTATCTAGGGGAGAGGACATTTATTAAGAAATTTTTTAACAGTGATGAAAACACCTCTGTAGTTGCAGACTATTACCATTTTCTGTTTCATCTTGTCAGCTTTACAAGTTCCATTTCTCATTAAATTTGTCCTTTTCATTAAAAATTTTAATGTATTATACTTTAAAATTATTCATTATATCCTTGTATGTATTTAATGTTTTCAGGATCTATATGGTGCCTTCTTGCTCATTCCTAACGTTGTTTGTGTGTGTGTGAATGCATGTGTGTGAGTGTGTGTGCTTTCCATCTGTTTTTTAATTAATCAGTCTTGCTAGAGTTCATTCACTTCATTCATATTTTTACAGAATCAAATTCTGATTTTTTTTTAGTTCTTTACCACAGGGGAATCTCTTTTCAGGTCCAACTCCAACTGGTATATGGCTTACTTAAATTCTAAGAGACTCCCCAAATACTGTGCTGTTTTATGGGGAAAAGAGATGCAAATTCATTTGGATGGATTTACCCTGAAATAATTCAGACTACTAAACCACCTGAAATTTCACTAAGGTGCTGACACTTTCATTTTCCTTAGACATGCTGGTATTTCAGGTAGGCTAGGGTACCTGCTCCTTGCTGTTCCCCTGGACTTAGCTTTATGTTTTCCATGTAGTACACCATTACTATGTCCTTTGGATATATGAAATGATCAATATTCCTGCAAAGCAGATTTTGAAAGAGACAAAAATGGATAAAGCCTTGAAATACACTAATGTAGCTGTGCTGGTGTTCCTTCATGTAAAAAAGGCATGTTAGATGTCTGTCATTGTATTACTTTAGTCAAGTAAACAGACCTCATTTGCAATAGTAAATGTGATTGAACTTGCCATTTAATTAAATTTGTGAAAATGTCCAAAAGGGGAAATTAAATGGAGCAGTTGGGGGGTAAGAAGTATACTTGTGATGAGCACCAGGTGTTGTATGGAAATGTTGAATCACTGTATTGTACACCTGAAAGCAATAGAACACTGTATGTTAACTAACTGGAATTAATTAACAATTAATTTTTTGGTTTTATTTAAATTCAAGTTAGTTAACATATAATGTATTTTAATTTGGGGGTGGAATTTAGTGATTCATCAGTTGCATATAACACCCAGTGCTCATTATATCAAGTGCCCTCCTTAATGCCCACCACCCAATTACCCCTTCCCTCCACCCACTTCCCCTCCAGAAACCCTCAATTTGTTCCCTATAGTTAAGAGTCTCTTATGGTTTGTCTCCCTCTCTATTTTCATCTTATTTTATTTTTCCTTCCCTTCCCCTATGTTCCTCTGTCTTGTTTCTTAAATTCCACGAGTGAAATGAAATGGTATTTGTTTTTCTCTGACTGTCTTATTCTGCTTAGCATTAATACCCATAATACCCTTAGCATAATAGTTCCATACACATCATTGCAAATAGCAAGATTTCATTATTTTTAATGGCTGAGTAATATTCCATGTATATATACACCACATCTTCTTTAACCATTCATTTATTGATGGACATCTGGGCTCTTTCTATATTTTGGCTATTGTGGATGTTGCTGCTATAAACATTGGGGTGCATATGCCCCTTCAAATCATTATGTTTGTATCCACTGGATAAATACCTAGTAGTGCAATTGCTGGGTTATAGGGTAGCTCTATTTTTAACTTTTTGAGGAACCCCCATACTGTTTCCAGAGTGGCTGCATCAGTTTCCATTTCCACAAACAGTGTAAGAGGGTTCCCCTTTCTCTGCATCCTCACCAACATCTGTTGCTTTCTGAGTTGTTAATTTTAGCCATTCTGACAGGGGTGAGGTGGTATCTCATTGTGGTTTTCATTTGTATTTCTCTGATGATGAGTGATGTTGAGCATCTTTTCATGTGTCTGTTAGCCATTTGTATGTCTTCTTTGGGGAAATGTCTGTTCATGTCTTTTGCCCATTTATTGACTGGATTATTGTTTTTTGGGTGTTGAGTTTGATGAGTTTGATGAGTTCTTTATAGATCTTGGATACTAACACTTTATCTGATATGTCATTTGCAAATATCTTCTCCATTCCGTAGGTTCATTTTAGTTTTATTCATTTTGTTTTAATTTTAATTTTATTCATTTTATTTCCTTTGCTGTGCAAAAGCTTTTTATCTTGATGAAATCCCAATAGTTCAATTTTGCTTTGTTTCCCTTGCCTTTGGGGACGTGTCTAGGAAGAAGTTGCTACACCTGAGGTTAAAGAGGTTGCTACCTGTGTTCTCCTCTAGGATTTTGATGGGTTCCTGTCTCACATTTAGGTCTTTCCCATCCATTTTGAATTTATTTTTTTTTCTAATTTAACATTTTTTTATTTTGTTATATTAATCACCATACATTACATCATCAGTTTTTGATGTAGTGATCCATGATTCATTGTTTGCGTATGACACCCAGTGCTCCATGCAGAACATGCCCTCCTCAATACCCATCACCAGGCTAACCCATCCCCCCACTCCCTCCCCTCTAGAACCCTCAGTTTGTTTCTCAGAGTCCATAGTCTCTAATGGTTTGTCTCCCCCTCTGATTTTCCCCCCTTCATTTTTCCCTTCCTACTATCTTCTTCTTTTTTTTTTTAACATATAATGTATTATTTGTTTCAGGGGTACAGGTCTGTGATTCAACAGTCTTACACAATTCACAGCGCTCACCACAGCACATACCCTCCCCAATGTCTATCACCCAGCCACCCCATCCCTCTCACCCCCCACCACTGAGAAAGCAGTCCATTTTCATTCTTCTGCATGTGGCAGTCCAAGTTTCCCAAAACCATTTGTTGAAGAGACTGTCTTTTTCAATTGGATATTCATTCCTGCTTTGTTGAAGATTATTTGACAATAGAGTTGAGGGTCCATTTCTGGGCTCTCTATTCTGTTCCATTGATCTATGTGTCTGCTTTGTGCCAGTACCATACTGTCCTGATGATGACAGCTTTGTAATATGGCTTGAATAACCTGAAATTGTGATGCCTTCAGCTTTCGTTTTCATCTTCAACATTACTTTGGCCATTTGGGGTCTTTTCTGGTTTCATACAAATTTTAGAATTGTTAGTTCTAGCTCTGTGAAAAATGTTGCTGTTATTTTTTTTTTTAATTTTATTTATTTATTTGACAGAGAGAGACTGCGAGAAAGGGAACACAAGCAGGGGGAGT
The DNA here is from genome assembly GCF_054177405.1 of Leptonychotes weddellii. Lineage (NCBI taxonomy): Eukaryota > Metazoa > Chordata > Mammalia > Carnivora > Phocidae > Leptonychotes > Leptonychotes weddellii. The sequence continues at coordinate 2,354 of NW_027685143.1, read as the reverse complement.
GGGGGAGGGAGAAGCAGGCTTCCCGCCGAGCAGGGAGCCCGATGTGGGACTCGATCCCAGGACCCTGGGATCATGACCTGAGCCGAAGGCAGACGCTTAACGACTGAGCCACCCAGGCGCCCCTTGCTGTTATTTTGATAGGGATTGTATTAAATGTGTAGATTCCTTTGGGTAATATAGACGTCTTAAAAATATTTGTTCTTCCAATCCATGAGCATGGAATGTTGTTCTATTTCTTCGTGTCTTCCTCAATTTCTTTCATAAGTGTTCTATAGTTTCCAGAGTACAGATATTTTACCTCGTTGGTTAGGTTTATTCCTAGGTATCTCATGGTTTTTGGTGCAATTGTAAATGGGATCAATTTCTTGATTTCTCATTCTGCTGCTTTGTTGTTGGTGTATACAAATGCAATAGACGGGCGCCTGGGTGGCTCAGTTGGTTAAGCGACTGCCTTCGGCTCAGGTCATGATCCTGGAGTCCCAGGATCGAGTCCCGCATCAGGCTCCCTGCTCAGCGGGGAGTCTGCTTCTCCCTCTGACCCTCCTCCCTCTCGTGCTCTCTGTCTCTCATTCTCTCTGTCTCAAATAAATAAATCTTTAAAAAAAAATGCAATAGACATGTGTGTTTTGATTTTATATCCTGCAACTTTGCTGAAATCGTATATCAGTTCTAGCAATTTTTAGGTGGAGTCTTTTGGGTTTTCTGTATAAAGTATCATGTCATCTGCAAAGAGTGAAAGTTTGCCTTCTTCTTTGCCAATTTAGATGCCTTTATTTCTTTTTGTTGTCTGATTGCTGAGGCTAGGATGTCTAGTAATATGTTGAACAACAGTGATGAGAGTGGATATCCTGTCATGTTCCTGACCTTAAGAGAAAAGTGCTCAGGTTTCCCCATTGAGAATGATATTCACTGTGGGTCTTTTGTCTATGGCCTTTATGATGTTGAGGTATGTTCCCTCTATCCCTACTTTGTTGAGGGTTTTTATAATGAAAGGATGTTGTATTTTCTCAATTGCTTTTTCTACATGTATTGAGAGGCCATATGGTTCTTACCCTTTCTCTTATTAATGTGGTGTACCACATTGATTTGCAGATGCTGAACCACCCCTGCAGCCAGGAATAAATCCTACTTGGTCGTGGTGAATAATCCTTTTAATGTACTGTTTGATCCCATTAACTATTATCTTGGTGAGAATTTTTACATCCATGTTCATCAGGGATATTGGTCTGTAATTCTCCTGTTTAATGGGGTCTTTGTCTCATTTTGGGATCAAGGTAATGGGGCCTCATAGAATGAGTTTGGAAGTCTTCCTTCCATTTCTATTTTTTGGAACTGTTTCAGGAGAATAGGTATTAATTCTTCAAAGGTTTGGTAGAATTCTCCTGGGAAGTCATTTGGTCCTGGACTCTTGTTTGTTGGGAGATTTTTTGATTACTGATTCCATTTCTCTGTGGGTTATGGATCTATTCAGATTTTCTATTTCTTCCTGTTTCAGTTTTGTAGTTTGTTTCTAAGAATGTATCCATGTATTCCAGATTGCCTAATTTGTTGATATAATTGCTCATAATATTCTCTTATAATTGTTTGTATTTCTGTCATGTTGGTTGTGATCTCTTTTCTTTCATTCGTGATTTTATTTTTTGGGTCCTTTCTCTTTTCTTTTTGATAAATCTGGCTAGGGGTTTATCAATCTTATTAATTCTTTCAAAGAATTGGCTCTGGCTAATTGAATTTAAATTTTTAAAAATGAGGAACAAACAAAGAACCAGCTCCTAGTTTTGTTGATCTCTTCTACTGTTTTTTTTTTTTAATTTCTATATCATTGATTTCTGCTTTAGTCTTTATTCTGTCCCTTCTCCTGCTGGTTTTAGGCTTTATTTGCTGTTATTTTTCCAGCTCCTTTAGGTGTGAGTTTATGTTTGTATTTGAGACTTTTCTTGCTTCTTGAGAAATGCCTGTATTGCTATATGCTTCCTTCTTTGCTGCATCCCATAGGTCTTGAACTTTCGTATTTTCATTTTCATTTGCTTCCATGTACTTTTTAAATTCTTCTTTAAGTTCCTGGTTGACCCATTCATTCATTTTTTTAATGTTATGTTAATCATCATACATTACATCTTTAGTTTTTGATGTAGTGTTCCATGATTCATTGTTTGTGTATAACACCCAGTGCTCCATGCAGAACGTGCCCTCTTTAATACCCTTCACCAGGCTAACCCATCCTCCCACCCCCCCTCCCCTCTAGAACCCTCAGTTTGTTTCTCAGAGTCCATAGTTTCTTATGGTTCGTCTCCCCCTCCGATTTTCCCCCCTTCATTCTTCCCCTCTTGTTATCTTCTTCTTTTTTTTTTTTT
>NW_027685142.1:0-368 GCF_054177405.1 Leptonychotes weddellii | reverse complement strand
CAGATGGGGAGTCCGCAGGGAGCCCGTGTCAGGGGCACCACTCCCTGGGCCCAGACAACATGCCCCCGAGTTTCTAACTGACAAAGCAGGCCGGTGTTCCCAGCTCAGCTCTCCACAGCCTGGACACACGTCTTGCTGGGTTGGGCCAGTTCCCTGAATAATTTAAGCCCAGTCGTTTTTCATGAATTTGGTTCTGAGAGCCTGGATTCCGTGCCAGGCCCTCTGTGCTGTGACAGATCATCTCTCCATCTTTCCATCTCTGCCTCAGAAACCACGGTCTAGAAGGAATTCTTCACACAAAGTGATGTTGCTTCTTGAGATTCTTCTCATTTAGTTCTTCCAGCAAGAGTAAGTCCTACTTGGGGACT
>NW_027685141.1:0-368 GCF_054177405.1 Leptonychotes weddellii | reverse complement strand
GGCAAGACCCAGTGCGGCTGTGAGCGTCCTGCCAGGGCCTTGTCAGAAGCGAGACTCATTCTGGCTTTTGGTCTAAGTCCCAAGCACGTAAAGTGCAAGCCATAAATCTTTCTATTTCTTTATTTAAAACCCTCTTAATGAAAAACCTACCAAACATGAATAGAGATGAGCTTAAGCGCTCTGTACTTGAAGACTAACTAGCCGAGAAACACCGACGTACCAGCAAGCATCGCCCTCACGAACTTGCAGCCAGGTCCACGTTGCCCCCTTTCCAGGCCGGACTCCTCCCCGGACTGGAGGCCGGTGGCCGTGCTCCGCTGGCCCCGGGGTCCGGGCTGGGAGTCCGACGTCCAGCTGTGGTTCGGGGC
>NW_027685140.1:0-368 GCF_054177405.1 Leptonychotes weddellii | reverse complement strand
GTTATGGTGTTGCTGTTTCAGTCCAATCAGCCAGCTCCAGCCACACCACTGTGGCCATTGAAACTGATCTGTGTCATGCATTAGGCTTTCTGGGCCATTCACACTATGATAGGTATGCAACCGTTCATCACAAAAGCAACTAAACAGTAGGCTGATAGTCAAAACTTAATGAAGGACTTTCAATGTCCTGTACTATTTACAAGCATCTACTATTTACCGGGTTTTTTAAGTGGTGGGACAGCCTTGGCAAAAATCGACTCGAAAATATTTTTGTCTACCTCTCTTATCACATCCTGGGCCACACACAGTAGTAAGGAAATTTGGCTATTGAGTATCTCTGTCCTCAGAAAGGCATCATCAGCTCTCAG
>NW_027685139.1:0-368 GCF_054177405.1 Leptonychotes weddellii | reverse complement strand
CAATGAATCATGGAACACTACATCTAAAACTAATGATGTAATGTATGGGGATTAACATAAGAATAAAAAATTAAAAAAAAAAAACACAAAGCATTAAAAATTAAAGAAGCAGAAATGTATGTATGGCCCATTAAAAAGAACAAAATAAATTGACTGAAACCATTGCTAATAAAACTGAAGACATGGGGCTTGCTAGACAAACAAACAACTGTCATAAGTATGCTCAAAGATCTGAAGGGAAAGGTAGACAAAGGAAATCAGGAAAACTGTTTAAAAATAAAAATATTGGGGCACTTTGGTAGCTCAGTCGGTTAAGCGTCTGCCTTCGGCTTAGGTCATGATCCCAGGGTCCTGGGTTTGAGCTCCGT
>NW_027685138.1:0-368 GCF_054177405.1 Leptonychotes weddellii | reverse complement strand
TGCACTGAATCTATAGATTGCTTTGGGCAATATGGACATTTAAACAGGATTAATCCTTCCAATCCATGAGTTTGGAATATCTTTCCATTTATTTGTGTCATTTTCAATTTCTTCATTAATATCGTGTAATTTTCAGTATACAGATATTTTACCTCGGTTAAATTTATTCCCAGGTTTTGTTCTGTTTTTTTTTTTTTTTTTTGGTGCAATTGTAAATGGGATTGTTTTCTTAATTTCTCTTTCTGATAATTTGTTGTTAGTGTATAGAAATACAACTAATTTTTGTATATTGATTTTGTACCCTGCAACTTTACTGAATTCATTTATCAGTTCTAACAGGTTTTTTAAATTGTTGTTGTTGGATTCTT
>NW_027685137.1:0-368 GCF_054177405.1 Leptonychotes weddellii | reverse complement strand
GTGTGCCGATTCTTTAAATATATGTAAGCATGTTGGGAGAGAGAGAGAATTCATATGCCATACAATTCACCAGTTAAAGTTTACAATTCAGTGGTTTTTAGCATATTCAGCATATGCTATTTTCATATACTTATTTTATATATTTTACATTTCTTATATTTTTTATACATAAGATATCATAGTATATTTAGTATATCCATCTCAAATCGAATTTTAGAACAGTTTCATCACCCCCAACAGAGACCCTGTACCTTGGGATACACCCCCCATGTTACCAGCACCCTTCTGCCCCAGGCAAACGCTCATTTACTTTCTCTCTATAGATCTGCCTTCTGGGCACTTGAGACAGGCGGCATCGTCCAATAGGT
>NW_027685136.1:0-368 GCF_054177405.1 Leptonychotes weddellii | reverse complement strand
CCCTGCAGTACCTGTTGTGGTTATGGGGGCTGCAGTATGCCGTGCTGGTTAAGGGCCCACCGGCTCTGGGGCCAGACAGCTGAGTTCAAGTAGGGACCCTGCACTTACTAGCTCTGTGGCCTTGGAAAGTGAGTTAGCCTTTTGGGGCCTCTTTTTTTAATCATCCAACAGGGGAATGGTAATAGCACCTGCCTTCTAGAGTGGTCTTGAGAGATGCTGAGAATGTCTGGAAGCAGAGGGGACATCAGGCCTACCCCCATTTCGCAGATAAGGTAAAATTGAGGCCCAGAGAAGGGAAAACCCAGTTGAAATACACCACAAGAAGACCTAGTCGCTACCCTCCTTACAAGACATAATCTGACCCTTGT
>NW_027685135.1:0-368 GCF_054177405.1 Leptonychotes weddellii | reverse complement strand
GATCATCTGGGAGGTTGGAGGCCCAAGGGTTCAAGTCCCGACTCCTCAGCTTAGTGTTTGTTTGAGCAAACTGTTTAACTTTCTCTGCAACTTCTTCATCAGTATGACTCGGGGGTTAGATTGAGTGGTCAGTTTCCCAGTGTAGTTGTAAGAGTCTAAGAGTCTGTGACTAGTTAATACTCCCCAACTCCTGTACTTCTGTAACGTAAAGCACTAGCACTTTATTAGGCAGAGAATTTTCTCAAGATTTACAGTGAAATCTCCCTGGTTTGTGCTCACACGGGGGGCAGTGAATAGTTTGAATTATGAGATACTTTTTCAGAAATGCCATTTTTATTACTTTCAAATGGGCACAATAAATATGCTAG
>NW_027685134.1:0-368 GCF_054177405.1 Leptonychotes weddellii | reverse complement strand
TCTGTGGATACAGACATGCAAGTGATTCTTCCCAGCCAACACCAGCAGAGTGTGTGTGGGAATGTCTCTCTGAGTACTCTGTTCACACAGGGAGGTCACACAGTCTTTGGTTCTTGGCTGGCTGTTTCTCATCATTCTCCGCCCCCTTCTGTGTCTTCATGGAGCTTTCCTGGGGGTCCTATGCCTGGAGCAGTAACTGGGGACTTGCGGAATTCCTGCTTGCAAACCCAGCTTGGTAGAGTTCATAAATTCTTCACAGTCACACTAGACAGGTGCTGAGAGCAGCCGCATAGAGACACACACTGTAGAATATTTCCGTACTCTTGTTCCCGCAGCTTCCTCCTTGCACGTTGTGTGAAGCCATTTCT
>NW_027685133.1:0-7208 GCF_054177405.1 Leptonychotes weddellii | reverse complement strand
CCTGGTGATGGGTATTGAGGAGGGCACATTTTGCATGGAGCACTGGGTGTTATGCACAAACAATGAATCATGGAACACTACATCTAAAACTAATGATGTAATGTATGGGGATAATATAAGAATAAAAAAAATTTAAAAAAAAGAAAAATGTTAATCAGACACTATTAATTTACATAGAAAATATTCCACTTGCCTTTCAAAATAATCTCTTTGAGAAAGAAACTTATTTTTTTTAAATTTATATCTACCCTTCACAGATAAAAACATAAGTTTACAACAAGATTGTTGATAAGCCCTTCGGTAGTTTTATTGCAGCCAGAATTTTAGAGATTCAAATTAATACATATTTGTTTAGTGTGTATAATGTTCCTGGATGCCAAAAACCTTGGGAAAAAATATGTGAATGGACATCAAGATTTTTCAACAGGATTAAGGAAACAATAACCTAAAAAAGAGTGTGAGCAATTCATGGATATATATGTGATTTATATTATGTATGTATGTATGTATTATATATATGTATTATATATACATGATATATAAGTAAATTTGATTTTGAATTTGTCCTTTAAAATAGATAGAATGTATTGTAGACAAAGCAAGAAATAGCACTATAAGTTACAAGAATGTAAGTTATGTATGACAAGTGATATATTATTTTTAACATAATTAGGAGAACTTTGAAGAAGAAGGAACTATCAGGAAAGGAAAGATGTGGCATTTATAAATTTACATGTAGCCAAAACAATATTTATAACCCTTTGCAAGTCAATTGAGTTCTTGATCGAAGTGGCATTTTAAGTAGACTATTTTGGAAGATTGTGATTTCTATGAGGACTTTAATAAGATTTATCCAAATACAATTTTTATATCATTTTCACTTGAATTATATGCTTTCCAAGCACCTGGATTAATCAATCTTTTTGTCCGTCTATGCCAACTTATCAGAAACATTTTCCTTGTTTTTATCCATTTGACTGCAAATTTCCAAAAAGAACACATTCTCATAGACTATGGACATTTCCAAACATTTATGAACATAATTTATCCTGCTTGTCTTATGCTGTGATAGCTGATTCTGGGCCAAAATGGATGCCCAGAAAGAAAACAGATTTCTTCCTTTATCCTTTTTATTTTGTAATTTGTATTGTTTGTTGCCCATTATGCTCGCCTTTCCCTCTTCTCCTTTCTTTCATACTCTTCAAATTTATATTCCAATCTTATCTTAAACTTTTACTTTCTGCTTTATCCAAAAGTATTTTAGTCAACTCTAAGTGCCAGTCACACACATTTTTACTCAGCGAGCTGTAGAAAACCTAAAGATGCAAGACTTGTGTTTATGATGGGAAAATGTAAGGCAAGGATTTTTAGATGAAAAAAGGAGATGAAAGAAACTGAAACATTATTTATAATTTATGTTTTTTGTTTTTGTTGTTTTGCGGGGAGGGCGGGGGGGCACCTGGGTGACTCAATTGGTTAAGTGACTGCCTTTGGCTCAGGTTATGATCCCAGGGTCCTGAGATCCAGCCCCGTATTGGGCTTCTTGCTCAGTGGAGAGCCTGCTTTTCCCTCTCCCTCGGCTTGAAGTTCCCCCTGCTGTGCTCTCTCTCTCTCCCTTTCTCTCTGTCAAATTAAAAAAAAAGAAAGAAAGAAAGAAAATAGAGAAAGCATGTGCGTGCATGATTGCGGGGGGAGGGGAGGGAGAGAGAGAATCTCAAGCAGACTCCATGCCTAGCACAGAGCCTGACACAGGGCTTGATCTCACCCTGAGATCATGAACTGAGCCAAAATCAAGACTGAGCCATGTAGGTACCCTTAATTTATGATTCATTACCTATCTACTCCAAAAAACAAGGGATGCTGACTTTATTGAAATAGAAGCTGAAAAATCTGTGTGTTCCCTTGGGAACAAGGAGAAAATTGCCTTTGGCAAATTATACAAAAATAGCTCACTGTAGAAAATGTGAAGAATTTAGAAATACTATATCTTTAAGAAGTTCATTTTATGTTTGTCTATATTGAAACTTTTCCTTGTTAACCTTCAAAGAGGTCATAGCCAACTCTGGCACTGGACTGCCTTCATTTGAACCCCTATTCTTCTACATACTAGCTATTGGACAAGATACTAGGCCATATGCCATCTTCATCACCTTTAAAGTGGGAATAATAGTATAAACCTAGGTCATGGTACTATAGTGAATTAAATGAATTAATACATATAAGTGTCTTAGTAGAGTGTCTGGTACTTAAAAATTATATAATAAGTATTAGCTAATATTATCATTGTGGTTGCTTTCCAAAATCAAAAACAATCAGATTGTTCATATCATTTATAAATGTCCTGGTTCTAGAAAAAAAATTTCTTATATTCAAAAAATTCATAGAGACTAATTAGTTAGCCTTAATGCCAATGGATATTAGATATCTAATTGAAAATTAGATAATCTAAGAAAATTAAACTTGAAAGTTGTTCCTATTTTTCTTCTAATTAAGTCAAAATAATTTAGTTTTACTATGCCAAACACAGAGATTTATTGACTCTAGAAATTCTGGTTTAACTTGGAGTCTGTCGTGAGGGAAGTGTTAGATAAAGAACAGAGCTCTATATTTTATTCTGAGATTCTAAAAATCAAGGGAAAAGAAAAATAAATATTGTAAATTATTGATGCATTTATTTTGAGGAATAAAATAGTGTTCTAATTTTTAAGTAAAAAATAAGTTCCAGGCTCTGAAATTTATTTTTAGTAAGATATTTTTCTAAGCCCATTTTTCAAAGTATCAAATTTTCATGAAACAGTGAATCTCAAGAGGTTTAGTTCAGTATACACAGCAGTTGTTGCTTAGTGAAAATCTTAGTGAATGAAACATATACTCTATTTATGAAGAAGATGAAAATGATAAAATATCATTCTCAAGCCAAATGTAACATCACATATGAGTCACTTTTTACCAGTTGTAAAAATTATACTCACACACATAAAATCTTTATAGTTATATATTGCAACATATATGTGTGTATATATATATACACATATATATACATATATGTATATATGTATAGTCTGTTCTTGGTTGTATACTTTGGTATCAAGTGTATACGTTATCAGAAAATGATGCAAAACCAACATTTAAGGACATTATCAAGGTTAACACTAGTTCAGAGAGTTTTGAACAGAATTAGAAGAATCAATGAATACATATAGAGAATTAAACTTTCAAATATTCCTAGAATCATTATCTGATATCGGATTTCAAATCAAAGCTTAAATTCATAGGCATTTACCAATTCCAACCATAAAATATCTAAGAGAGATTTGCCCTTGAAAGGAACTCTTCTCTGTTCAGTTTTATTGCATGTGTTAAATTCTCCACTATCTATAAAATGCCCTTTGATAAAGTTAAAGATGTTAGGCTATAGTCTTGTCTGTTTCCCAGCACAAGCAGTTTCATCTGTATATAAACATGAGTATATCAAAGTAATATGCATTAATAGATTCCACAGCCACACGTGCATATTTGATACATAATTACATTCATCACTTCATGTCTAAAATGTGATTAGTGTTTTTGTGATTATGGACTGAAAAAAGAGAGTATCCAGCTGTTCATTCTAGGCATCAGAGGATGTTTCTTCTTAATGAGGGATACTAAAGTTTTATTGTCATAGAATCAAATGTATCAGATTATGTATAAATGACTACAGCCTTAAAACACATTTCAGATGATTTATGTTTCATATATATTTGAAGAAAAATATAGAAAGTTATAACTTAACCAGAATATCAACTTATTTATAATAAGCATAGTGGAATAATTATTAGTAAGTGAAAATCTCCTTCCTAATTTCAAGGTATCTGGGGTATCCGATTAACAACAAAAACATTGTTTTACTAGTATTTTATCAGAATGAAGGTAGATAAAGACTTTGTAGAATATTTCAGCTCTACCGAAATTAACCCTGTTTGAATGTAAACAATCTCAGGGCTTTATTTTTATACTTTCAATGTCACTATCAAAGTATAATATATTATGACCATATTCCCAATGTTTTAGAATGAATCTGTTTTAAATATCTACCCTCCTTCCCATCAATACACTGCCCTCAAGCATTTTAATAGGTTAATTTTAAATAAATAAACATTTACTAAGCATAATGGATGACTTCTTATCCAAATCCATAAGGTTGATTAATAAAAAGAAAAATCAGCTAAAGCTGGGAATGATAACTGTAAGACATTATATCTTATAGACTTAAATATTTTATATTTACTCATTTCATTCACCAATGCTTTCCTGCAGGTACAAGTTAATTTCTTTGGGCTTAGGTCTACCAATTATCATTTGTGTTGATTTAATATCATGTACTTTACCCATAGTGTGTCATTATCTATTTTTCAATAATATTTTCTTTCAAATGAAGAAAAAACATTGCCAAACCTCTAGCAAACTAATGCAAGTTGTGATAAAGGTAGAATAATGAAGGTTCTCCAGGAACACATAAGAGGAAGTACTTAACTATGATTAAAGATTCCAAGTAAATCTTCCAAATGAGCATACATTTTGAGCAGAGTCCTGAAAAATAAGACTTTTCAAGGTCAAAGTAAGAAAGTCATTCCAGTCAAATAACACAGGATGTTCAAACACCTAGGTTATCAACAAATATATTCAGAAAACTATGTGACATATTTTAAATACCACTAGAAAGTTAGCCGAGGTCTACATTGTAAACATTTAGTCTTATCTAGAGACAAAGAATTTGTTGGAAGACTTTTTGTTGTTTGTTGTTGTTGTTGTTGGAGGAGGACTTTAATTAGACAGGTTTTTGTTTGTTAAATTTGTAGTATAGGGAAGAATGAAAGGGGGAAATCGGAGGGGGAGATGAACCATGAGAGACTATGGACTCTGAGAAACAAACTGAGGGTTCTAGAGGGGAGGGGGGTGGGAGGATGGGTTAGCCTGGTGACAGGTATTAAAGAGGGCACGTATTGAATGGAGCACTGGGTGTTACACGCAAACAATGAATCATGGAACACTACATCAAAAACTAACGATGTAATGTATGATGATTAACATAACATAAAAAAAAAAGAAACTAGAAATGATAGGGCTTGTATGAGGGTACTAATTAAACCACTGATCCAAAAGTTTAACAAGAGAGGTAGCTCTTTCTGGCAAGGAAGTGAGAGATATAACTCAAGGTGTTTGCATCTACAATCTAATAGCAGAAACACAACTTTATGATAGATTGGTGTACTTGGGGATCTTGAGATAATCGACATTTTTCTCTCCCATTATGCCTGTCTTAGCATATTTCTTTTAATTAATGACAAAAGTTACTGGTTACTGGGTCCAAAGTTATTATTTGCCAGCAAAGGGATTTTCTTGATCAATATACCAAATAAAACATCATCTGATTTAAAAAAAAAATTGTAGTATAGATAAAAGCATTCACATATAAACTCAATATCTGAAGTATGGAAATAGAGAAAGGTCCTACTTTCAAATCTATTTTCTGACACATTCTAGTAGAATGATTTGAGGCAAATTTCTTCAATGTGTTTTGGATGTTAGGTGAGACCTTACTATCTTTTCTTAATGCCAGATCTTAGGCAAAACTATTCCAACAAGATTATACTCAAGTTAAAATTCTATGTTAACTCACAGCCTTGATATCCACCTCTTCCTCCTGAGCCCCTTCCTTACCTTACACTCTTAGGCATGCACAAGCATACTGACTATGTGATAGCATCTCTAGGGAAAGCGTGGTGCCTGCAGACCAGAGGATGCCTGGTGGTGGGGTTAATGTTTCCTCATCCTTAGTCAACATCTCAACCTCCAAAAGATTTTGTAGCTCTGTGAAGTTTAGGATGCTTATATTGATTTCACAAAGTGGAAATGGACACAGAAGATAGGTTGGTCAAATTTTTTACATTTTAAAAGTACATTTTTTTTACATATGTATATAAATGGACATCAAAAAAATCAGTACCAACCACATATCCCATGGATGTCATAAAAATTTACATATCTCGAAAAAAGGTTTATATTTAAAATTTCTCAGCATTACAGAATTGTATATAAGCTAGACCATATAGATTTTTTTTCCTTTTCCTTCCTGCTAGCATTACAATATCCAAACTGAGTTTGTCTTTGTCTAAGTATCTATTTACCATCTATCACCGATCAATCATTTGTCGGTTAACTATATATTTCTCCCTCCACTCTTCTCTGACTCTTGCTTCTACCTACAATGGATAGTAGCCTCCAGAAAAGTCCTTTCTATGTTGCTTGAAGATATCTCACATGAGCGCAGAGCCCAATGTGGAGCTGGATCTTATGACCCTGAGATCATGACCTAAGCCAAACCAAGAGTCAAAGGCTTAACCAACTGTGCCACCCAGGTGCCCCCTATTGTTTTGCTTTTGACCAGGACCTGGCACTTCACTGGGATCACAGGGACACATGAGCTTTTTAAGATCTAAAACCTCCATTTGTCCTTATATACTAAAACAGTTCCACCCTCCAAAATGAGCTACCTTATTTAAGTCATCTAAAATCACTGTAGGAAAGAACGTTTTCTAGGTGAAATACAACAATATTTTCAAGAAATATTAAGTATGTTTCCCCAGAGTCTCCCTACCACCGAATCCCAGTTTCTTCATCATATAATCTAATAGAAAATTTGCAAATGTGTTCTTTTCTACTTGGGCATTCCAAAATATTTAGTATTTGGATGGCTACCTGTGAAAATGCTAGGACTGTCTGCACTTATATAGTACAAGACAGAACTGCAGTTCTTTGTTGTTTTCTATAAATTAAAGAATGCTTTGAGAGAAAGCAAAGCTTTCTGTATAGAGAATTAAAGATGAGATATGCAAAATGGTTAGATATAAACCTAACAAAGCAGTAGAATAATTTAAAGTGGGAAAAAATAATAAGAGTTGTTTCTTTACAATCATAAGCCTCCTCCTAAATCCTGTTGGAAATTTGCCTGACATTACTACCCAGATTCAGATCTAATATTAGTAAGGTAAATTTAAAAATGTGGACTCGATATTATAGAATGAACAAAAAATGATAAAATTGAAACATGGACGAAATGAATAAATTAGAAAGTAATATAATAATCTTAAAATGAGTGGTAGTAGGAAAATTACAAATGGAAAAGTATAATACAATAACAATAAAAATAATAAGCAAGAAAACCA
>NW_027685132.1:0-368 GCF_054177405.1 Leptonychotes weddellii | reverse complement strand
TGATCTCTGATGGTCCTGTTTTAACTGCTTCCGGCCGCCGCGAACCACGCCCACAGAAGACCGTGAACTTAATCAATGTCCTGTGTGTCCTGACTGCCCTCCACCCCCCCAGGCGTTCCCTCCTCTCCCCCCCTCTCCTCGAGCCTCCCTGGTCCCTGAGACACAACAATATTGGAATTAGGCCAGTTAATAACCCTACGGTGGTCTCTAAGTGCTCGAGTGAAAGGAAGAGCCGCCTGGCTCTCACCTTAAATCAAAGCTAGAAATGAGTCAGCGGAGAGAGGAAGGCGCGTGGAAGGCGGGAGAGGCCGAAACCTTGGCCTCTTGCACCAGCCAGGGAGCCAAGTTGTGGATGCAAAGGCCACGTT
>NW_027685131.1:0-368 GCF_054177405.1 Leptonychotes weddellii | reverse complement strand
TCTGCGTTAGGCTCAGGTCATGATCCCAGGGTCCTGGGATCGAGCCCCGCATCGGGCTCCCTGCTCGGCGGGAAGCCTGCTTCTCCCTCTCCCACTCCCCCTGCTTGTGTTCCCTCTCTCGCTGTGTCTCTCTCTGTCAAATAAATAAATAAAATCTTAAAAAAAAAAACAAAAAAAACTCACCAGACCTTTAAAAAAAAAAAAAAAGATTTTATTGAATGCCAGGGCATTCTTTCAACATCTAGCTAGGCTTGCTCTGGGCCTTGGGATCAACCTGAGGTGAAAGCTTAAGGTCTTTTCAGGTCTTGTCTCATCATGTGTCTTGCCTGGGTATGCGTGTAGTTTTCTAAATTTTCCCCTATGCTTGT
>NW_027685130.1:0-368 GCF_054177405.1 Leptonychotes weddellii | reverse complement strand
TTTTTTTTTTTTAAAGATTTTATTTATTTATTTGAGAGAGAGAGAATGAGAGAGAGCACATGAGAGGGGGGAGGGTCAGAGGGAGAAGCAGACTCCCTGCCGAGCAGGGAGCCCGATGTGGGACTCGATCCAGGGACTCCAGGATCATGACCTGAGCCGAAGGCAGTCGCTTAACCAACTGAGCCACCCAGGCGCCCTCAAATGATATTTTTTATTATTGAATCATTTTTAAGTTGTTATTGCTAGTATATAGACATGGAATTGATTTTTGTGTCTAATTGTTCTATAGTCTGCTAAATGCCATGCCTTCATAAAGGGTGGGAAGGTTATAACTTGACCAGTCTCCTTTGATCTCAGACTTTTTATGA
>NW_027685129.1:0-368 GCF_054177405.1 Leptonychotes weddellii | reverse complement strand
CTCTTCAATTTTTTTTCTAGAAGTTTTGTAGTTTTAGATTTTACATTTAGGTTTATAGTCCATTTTGAGTTAATTTCTGCATATGTGAGAGGTATGGATCTCAATTCTTTTTCTTTTGCATATAGAAATTCAACTGTTCAGGGCCCTTTTAAAAAGACTACCCTTGGGGCGCCTGGGTGGCTAAGTTGGTTAAGCGTCTGACTCTTGATTTTGGCTCAGGTCATGATCTCAGGGTCCTGGGATTGAGCCCCACACTGGGCTCTGCACTCAGCTTGGAATCTGCTTGGGATTCTCTCTCTCCCTCTCCCTCTGCTCTTCTCCCTGCTTGCGCACTCTCTAAAATAAATAAAATCTTTTTTTTTTTTTTT
>NW_027685128.1:0-368 GCF_054177405.1 Leptonychotes weddellii | reverse complement strand
GTAACCATATATCAAAAATCACTAAGAAATATGCAAAGAATAAATAGGAAGAAACCCAGATATATCACTAAAGAAATCAGCAAGCCATGAGAGAAAGATAAGAAAGCGTCATAGAAAATCTTCAGAAACAACCACATAACAAATAACAAAATGATAATAAATACATATCTATCAATAATTACTTTGAATGTAAATAGAACAAGCACTCCAATCAAAAGACACAGAAAGACAGAATGGATACAACAACAACAACAAAAACAATAATGAAGAGGAAGAAGATACATATATATGCTGCCTATCAGAGATTCATTTTAGATTTAAAGACACCTGCGGGTTGAAAGTGAGGGATGGAGAAGTATCTATCATGC
>NW_027685127.1:0-368 GCF_054177405.1 Leptonychotes weddellii | reverse complement strand
TTTTTTTTTTAAGATTTTATTTATTTGACAGAGAGAGACACAGCGAGAGAGGGAACACAAGCAGGGGGAGTGGGAGAGGGAGAAGCAGGCTCCCCGCAGAGTAGGGAGCCCGATGCGGGGCTCGATCCCAGGGCCCTGGGATCATGACCTGAGCCAAAGGCAGACACTAAGGTACTGGAGGCGCCCCTAGAAGCACCGTTTCATTACAACCCTCTGAGATAGTATATTGGTTTTCTATTGCTCATATTCTGTAACAAGTCATCACAAACCTAATGGCTTAAAACGACATTAATTTATTCTCTCACAGTTTCTGTGGGTCAGGAGTCCAGGTACAAGTTAGCTGGATCCTCTGTTGCGGGTCTCACAGG
>NW_027685126.1:0-368 GCF_054177405.1 Leptonychotes weddellii | reverse complement strand
ATAAGTGGCAGATTTGGACCATAAAATAACAACAGTACAACAATAAAGAAACCACACAAACTTTCTCTCTCCCTCTCGCTGTCTCTCAAACACACACACACACACACAACTACACACACATTGGTTCAGAAGAAAATCTCAGATCATTATGTGAAATACAATTTTTAAAAAATAACAAATCTGGGCTCCTGGGCGTCTGTCTGCCTTTGGCTCAGGTCATGATCCCAGGGTCCTGGGATCGAGCCCCACATCGGGCTCCCTGCTCAGCTGGAAGCCTGCTTCTCCCTCTCCCACTCCCCCTATTTCTGTTCCCTCTCTCACTGTGTCTCTCTCTGTCAAATAAATAAAATCTTTATTTAATTTTTTTT
>NW_027685125.1:0-368 GCF_054177405.1 Leptonychotes weddellii | reverse complement strand
CCGCTTGTGCTCACTTGCTCTCTCTGTCAAATAAATAAATTGAAGAGTGGACATGGTACCATAATGTGCACGTTGTTAAGGGAATTGATTGCTTTTTTACTGAAAAAAAAAAAAAGAAATATGAATCCTGTTTTCATGTATGTAAATAATGATGATATACGTAGTCCCATTTTTTTTTTGCTTTTGATGTCATATTAAAAAGATAATTGCCAAAAAACACATTGAACACACAAGATGAAAAAAAAATCTTAAAAAAAAAGAAAATATGGTGTGTATATAAATAATGGGATATAATGTAGCCATAAAAAAGAAGGAAATCCTGCCATTTGTGACAACATGAATGAAACTTGTAGGCATTTTACTAAGTG
>NW_027685124.1:0-368 GCF_054177405.1 Leptonychotes weddellii | reverse complement strand
GAGTCATGAGTGATATGTTTCCAGTGGCTCATGGGTGGGCTTCTTAGTGGAAACTCTGATGCAGATAATAGGATCTGCCCTTTTAATGTCCTATGAGAGTCCTGCTATTCTCCCTGTTTCTCCCCAACTCCTCATGATTCAGTTATTTTGATGTGGTGAGAGAGAGATGAGAATTTTGGCAACATCTCCCACAGCTGGGAAGCTGGGTGCTCACTCATACCCTCTCCTTTCCCCCATATGAGAAATCACAGATGGAGAAAGATTCTTGCCCCTAATCTGTGCTGCCTTCAGGGATGGGGGACATGGTAAAGGTCAATCTGTTCCTCTTAGACCCACCTCAGTGTGTCCAAACACCTATTTTTTTTTTT
>NW_027685123.1:0-368 GCF_054177405.1 Leptonychotes weddellii | reverse complement strand
CAGCAACAGGACTCCAAGGGTAATACCTAAAGGATATTATGCTAAATGAAATAAGTCAGACTGAGAAAGACAAATACCGTACAGATCACTCACATGTGGAATCTAAAAGACAAAACAAATGAATAAACAAACGAAAAGCAGAATCAGACCTATAAATGCGGAGAACAAACTGATGGTTGCCAGAGGGAAGAATGGGGGGCAGGTGGGCAAAATGGGTGAAGGGGAGCAGGAGGTTCAGGCTTCCAATTGAGGAATGAATAAACCATGGGAATAAAAGGCATAGTATAGGGAAAAAAAAGAAAGAGGCTTATAGAAGGAGAGATCTCTCTTCTTTCTCTGGAGATTTTCTTTTCCTTTTTTTTTTTTTT
>NW_027685122.1:0-7208 GCF_054177405.1 Leptonychotes weddellii | reverse complement strand
AGATTTAGGGTGTATTTTGGTCTGTTAGAAGAAACTGTATCCCAAAATTTTAAAGAAAGAACTTATATATATACCAAAAATAAGGTTAACTACAACGAAGGGATAGACTATGACTCTAAAAATGAAAAATAAAAATGTTTTTTAAAAAAGGGATTGATAAGATGTTGGTTGAAAAAAATAAAAAAAATAGAAAAAGAAAAAAAAGAAAATTAAAAAAATTAACTTTGAAAGACTAAAGAATTAGGGGGGAAAAAAGCCATGAATTCTATGTGCAGTATTCCCCTAGCGCTGGAGTTCTGCCATTCTCATTGATGGGTATACTTGGCCTTGGCTGGCTGTTCTTGCTGATCTTCTGGGGGAGGGGCCTGTTGCTGTGGTTCCCAAATGTCTTTGCGGGAGGCACAACTGCCCCGCCCTTGCCAGGGCCGGGCTAAGTAATCTGCTCAGGTTTGTTCTCGCGAGCTTTTGTTCCCTACAAGCTTTCCGTACAGCTTTGGAGGACGAGAAAGAAAATGGTGGCCTCCCAATCTCTGCCCCGGAGGAGCCAAGAACCCGGGGCCCCACTCCTCAGTGAGCCCCCAGAGAAAAGCAGTCAATCACTCCTGTCTCCCCAGTCTCTGGCCACACTCCATGCTCACCCGGCCTGTGACCAAGCATTTCTATCTCTGGCACACGACTCCGTGTGGAGTCTCCAAACCCAGAATCCCTGCGGTGCGCTCCCATGCCGCTCCTCCCAGGGAGGAAGGGGAGTCTCCCCGGATCTGCCGCTTGTTGGGTCCCTGCTGGAGGAGCAGTGGCCCAACTGTGCCGCGGATCACGGTTTATGGCAACCCCCAACTGAGAGCCCGCACCTTGGCTCCGTCTCTGCAGCCTGCTTCCCCGCTCTGATACCTGGGAGCTCTGCCGCACTCAGGCACCCCCGGTCTTCCTGTGACCCTGAGGGTCCTGAGACCACACTGTCCCAGCGAGGGTTCCACCCCCCCGGTTAGCCACTGGAGCGACGTCCCTGAGCAGAGCCAACTTCTACAAGTTCCGATTTTGTGCTCCGCGGCTCTATCACTTGCCAGTAGCAGCTGATGGAGGCTCCCTCCCCCTGCCGTCTATCCTCCCGAATATCGCCTTGGTTTCACTTCTCCACACGTCCTGCCTTCCAGAAAGTGGTCACTTTTCTGTTCAGAGAGTTGCTGCTATTCTTTTCTTTGATCTCCTGTTGAGTTCATAGGTGTTCAGAATGGTTTGATACCTACCCAGCTGAATTCCTGGGACCAGAGGAAATTTAGGTCTCCTACTCCTCCACCATCTTGCTCCCCAAAAGATCCTCTCTTAAAGGCGTCACAGGAAGGATGGTCCTGTCAAGACTTTGATTTTGGACTTCCAGCTTAGAACAGTGACAGAATAAGTTTCTGTTGTTTTAAGCCACCTAGTGGGTGGTACTTTGTTATGGTAGCCCTAGGAATCTACTACTCTAGTTTTTATACATGTGTTGTTATAGCTATTCCCAGGTTTTCTTGCTGTTTTAGCTGGTTGTTGTCCTGTTATACATGGAATTCTCCATCGTAGCTTCCAAGCTGTTTGTATGTAATAAAGTTACAGATTTCTGTTTGTTAATTTTATACCTCACTACAGAACGGAATTTTTTACTATCTGTAGTAGTTTTTCAGTTGACTCTTTTGGGTTTTTCAAGTATAAAATTATATGAAAATAGGGATTGTTGGATCTTTCAAGTTCACAGAACAATGGATGTAGCCTGATTACAAATCTCTCTCTCAGCTTACCCATATAGATATAAAATAAACAAGGAGAATAAATAAAACCACACAGGACCTATGCCTTCAACATTATCATTACTAGGAGACAGCGATGACAGCAATCTTCAAATTACCTATAAGTAAAGGAAAACAAATTCCCTATGAAATCCCACTGTCTACCTTCTGCAAGCCTGTGAATGCAGAGAGGGGAAGGAGGAAGGCTAAAAAGATTCCATGAAAAAGAGCACAGGGATACAAGGAACTCAGAGGAAGCACAGACAGGATTACCCCAGAGAAAGAGTAAAACAGTAAAGGTAAAAACACTGAACACAAGGTTAGGCCTTAATAGTTCATAGCCCCAGTGATGTGAAAGTATCTAGAAATGGCTGAACCACCAGTGGCTGCCTCTGAGAAACGGTGCTTCTGGCAGGGAATCAGGTATACAGATAGAAGAGATGGAAGCTCTTGCAGACAAGGCAGTTAATGTAAAAAAAAGTAGTAAGAGGGAGAAATTATACAGCCTACAGAAACAAAACAGAAACAAGACATACCAACCCTTCCTCTACCCCTTTCCCTCACCACCAAAACCACAAATACATATAAGGAACTGAATAGAAGAGGGAAGAGTGACAGAAGAACTCTAAAACTAGAAACTTTGTCCACAGAATGCAGAGACACAACAACAGAAGTAAACTATATGCATATGAAAGTATTGCAAAAATCAGACAAATACAAATGAAAGGTTTTCTGTTGATAGTTTTCTCTCCCAAAATGAACCATGATGCTGGGGAAAACTAACACTCAGTTCATATTGAATTAAATATCCTCAAACAAAAATTTGCAGAAAAAAACCTTGAGTCAGAAACACAAAAACAAAGAATAAAAATGGACAAAAAAAGAGAAAGAAATTAAATAGAGTTGACTGAACTCCATAAAGAAATAGAAGAAATGGGGCACCTGGGTGGCTCAGCTCAGTTGGTTAAGTGTCTGACTCTTGATTTCGGCTCAGGTCATGATCTTGGGGTCATGAGATTGAGCCCTGTGTTGGGCTCCATGCTCAGCGGGGAGTCTGCTTGAGATCCTCTCCCTCTCTTTCCCCCCTGCTTGTGCTCTCTCTCTAAAATAAATGAATAAATAAATAAATCTTAAAAAAACAGAATAATAGACCAAATCATATAAAAAATGAAAAACTAAATGATAAGGTACATGAGAGAGAATAGATTTTTTTTTTAAAGATTTATTTATTTACTTATTTGAGAGAGTGAGCGCACACTTGTGGCATGAGCAGGAGGGGCAGAGGGAGAGGGAGAAAGAATCTAAGCTGACTTAGTGCTGAGTGCAGATCCAGATATGGGGCTTGATCTCACAACCCTGAGACCACGACCTGCCACCCAGGCACCCTGAGAGAGAATAGATTTTAATGAAAACACAGTAAAGGATGTTGAAGAAAAGGAGGAAAATGATAAAGAGAATGAAAATGACACAAAGAAAGAAGCAAAAGGGTCAGAGAGAAACTGGTTGAAATGGGTAATAGGAAAGGAACATCAGTATTATTGGTGCCCCAATGAAGAAAATCAAAACAATGAACAGCATTAATATTAAAACTATAACATAAGAAAACTTCCCAGAAATAAAAGCCCTGAATCTACATGTTGAAAAGGCCTACTAGATACTTGAGAAAACTGACCCAGAATGATCAACTGTGACACATATCCTTGTAAAACTGTTTAAAGAAAAAAACAAAACAAAACTTCAGGGCTTCCAGGCAAACTGATAAAACGATTTACAAAGAAAGGTAAAGGCAAGGGAATTAGACTAGCATCAGATTTCTCAAAAATAACATATAGACCAAGACAATAGTAGAGCAGTTTTTTCAAGAAACTTAAGGAAAGAAAATGTAAACCAAGGATATTATATCCTGCTAAGCTGTGTACTTCAAGTTTCCAAGACATCAAAAAACAGTTTTGGGGGTATGCTCCTTGATACTAGTCTTGGCAATGATTATTTTTTTTTTGGATTTGACACCAAAGGCAAATGTAACAAAAGCAAACATGAACAAGTGGGACTACATCAAACTAAAAAGCTCTGCACAGCAAAAGAAGCCATCAACAAAATGAAAAGCCAACCTACTAAATGGGAGAAAATATTTGAAAATTATACATGTGATAAAGAGTTACTATCCAAAATATATTAAAAAAATCATACAGCTGAAAAGCAAAAAACTGTCTGATTTTAAAATGGGAAGAGGAACTAAATACACATTTTTCCAAAGAAGACATACAAATGGCCAACAGACACATGAAAAGATGCTCAACATCACTAATCATCAGGGAAATGTAAATCAAAACCACAATGACATATCACCTCACAACTGTCAGAATGACTGTCATCAAAAAGACAAAAGATAAGGGGCGCCTGGGTGGCTCAGTGGGTGTCTGCCTTCGGCTCAGGTCATGATCCTGGAGTCCTGGGATCGAGCCCCGCATTGGGCTCCCTGCTCAGCAAGGAGTCTGCTTCTCCTTCTCCCACTCCCCGTTTATGCTCGCTCTCTCTCTCTCAAGTAAATAAATAAAATCTTAAAAAAAAAAAAAAAAGACAAAAGATAAGAGTTGGCATGGATGTGGAGAAAAGGGAACCCTTGTGCACTATTGGTGGGAATGTAAATTGGTGTAGCCACTATGGAAAATGGTATGGAGTTTCCTTAAAAAATTAAAATTAGAACTACCATATGATCTAGCAATCTCACTTCTGGGTATATATCCAAAGGAAGTGAAATTACTAAAATCATTATTTCAAAGAGGCATCTGTATCCCCATGCTCATTACAGCATTATTCACAATAACCAAGACATGGAAACAATGTCTATCAACAGATGAATGGATAAAGAGAATGAGATGCATATATTAGAGATAGTGGAATATTATTCAGCCTTAAGAAAAGAAGGAAATCCTGCCCTTTATAACAACGTGGATGACCTTGAGGGCATTACACTAAGAGAAATAGATCAGAGAGAAAACAAATACTGTATAACCTCAATTCTGTATGGAATCTAAAAAATCTGAATTCACAGAGACAGAGGCAGGGGGTGGGGGTGGGGGGTGAGTTGAGTGAAGGTGGTCAAAAGGTACAAACTTTCAGTTATAAATTTTGGGGATGTAATGTTCATCATGGAGACTATAGTTAATGCAGTACTGCATATTTGAAAGTTGCAAAGAGAGTAAATTTTTAAAGTTCTAATGGTAAGAAAAAAAATTTTTTTAACTACATGAGGTGATAAATGTTAACTAAACTTATTGTGGTTATTATTTTGCAATATATACATGTATCAAATCATTATGTTGTACACCTTAAACTCAAACAATGTTACATGTCAATTATATCAATAACTCTGGAAAAAAAAAGTTTGAATATGGTGGAACCCAGGGAATACTGTGGATGCGTGCCCTTTCTGAGCAATCTATTAAAGGATGAGCTTCATCTAACCAAAATATGCCTGGAAAAATTTTTCAAGAGGACTACCAGTGAGCATTTTATATATTTAATTGTAGAGGGAATGTGAAAACAAGACTGGGATCATGGAGTGAAGAACAGTATGTAAATGTACCTGCTTTGACAAAGTATAAAGAATAAACTAAAAACTGGAAGAAGAAAGGAGAGAAAAGGAGGAAAATAAAGTAAGATTATTTACTGTTACATAGTTAATAGGTACAAGTCAAACAATACCATTTAAAACTAATAGTAAAAAGTTAAGTTTAAAAAAAGGAGATTAAAGGTACTATAAAAAGTATTAATGGTACTATTAGAATAAAAATGACAAACCTCCTGAAAAAAAAAAATATTTGTATCACCCCCTGGAAAAAAAAATACAAACCTTCCTAAATACCAAAAGAGATGCTTAAAAAAAGCAGAGAACAAATAGAGAAACACAGTAAATATATCATAATGTACCTAGTAATGAAAAATAGTATGTGGCATTATAAGTTATATTATATAGTGTATTTATGCCTTATAAGGGCTGACTTAATAAATGGTATTTACACAACTGAATATCCACCAAAAAGAAAATGCAGAAAATTCCAACTATCTTAAATTCATTCTTTTGAGAAAGAGAGAGGGAGTCTAGCATGCAGGAAACTTCTGGGGGAGTGCTCTTAGGAGACACAAGTATAAGGATGTGAAAGAGACAAAACTGGGAACAAGGAGAAACTGACCCAGTGAGGTTGCACCTGGGGCCTTAGGTGACACTACATGGAACTCGGGCTGAGATGCTCTTCAGAGTTGTCGCAAATGGAGGCAAGCTGGGTTGCCTTTTTTTTTTTAATCTTTGCTTTAAAAATGTTTTTTTTTTTTTTAATTTTTTAGATTTTATTTATGTATTTGACAGAGACAGAGAACGTGAGACAGCACAAGCAGGGGGCAGTGGGCTACAGAGGGAGAGGGAGAAGCAGGCTTCCCATTGAGCAGGGAGCCCAATGTGGGGCTCGATCCCAAGACCCTGGGATCACGACCTGTGCCGAAGGCAGACGCTTAACCTACTGAACCACCCAAGCGCCCCTGGGTTGCTTCTTATATCCCTGCAGCATCCAGTAAGTTCTCATAGGATGTCTCTGGGAAGGGAGCATAACCTTGGGTAAGAAAGTGCCAGTACTCAGTTATGAAGAGCAGGTCTGGGTAGAGTACTGGAGTATCCACTACAATTCTATGGCAGTGAAAATTAATTAATCACAGTAACATGCCACAACACAGTTAAAACTTGTAAATTTAATAGTATTTTTATATACATGTATCTTTTAAACTTTATATATAAGTCACTAATATTGCTTAGACACATACACTTAAGAATAAAAATATAAGGGCCACCGGGGTGGCACAGTCGGTTAAGTGTCTGCCTTCGGCTCAGGTCATGATCCTGGGGTCCTGGGATCAAGCCCTGCAACAGGCTTCCTGCTCCACGGGAAGTCTGCTTCTCCCTCTCCCTCCCCACGCCCACCCCGGTCTCTTGTGTGCTTTGTCTCTCTCTCAAGTGAACAAATAATGTTGGACTGTATAAGCAGAGTTACAGGTTACAAAGGGGGTTAACTGTATCATTCCATATACTTATTTACTTGTGTATCTCAAACATTTAAATCAAAAAAAGAAAGAAAGAAAAGAAAAATAGTAACAAATTGAAAATCTGTGTCTTTAAAAACAATAAACCAATAAACCACTCACAAACTTAATCAGGAAAAAAAAGAGGGAAAACACAAATACGCAGCATATGAAAGGATAAAAGAGGAAAAATACCACAGAAGTAGAAGGAATTTAAAAATTGTAAGAGCTATTTTGTTCAGCCTGGAGCAAATAAATTGAGAACCTGAATAAATGGATGATTTTCCAAGAAAATATGTTACCAAAACTGCCTCCAGAAGATATTGGCAAATGACATATCAGATAAAGGGCTAAAATCTATAAAGAACTTAT